>NW_017100481.1:990959-996233 GCF_001263275.1 Habropoda laboriosa | reverse complement strand
GCAGTTTTCGATTTTTAATGAATTATGTGGGCGAAATATCGTTATAAGGGTTACTATATTTGGTGGGGAATATATTTGACTGCCTGATTGAACGATTAAAATTGACTTGATGTGATAACTAGACTGTGGATTTTTATGCATTTATGGAAAATTTGAAGACGCAAAAATTAGCTGCACAGAATGCGCGTAGTAAGTAAAGATATATGAATAAATCTGAAATATAGTAGAATAAAACAGTTGAGTATCTAACTTCTATTTTTTTAATTATATTCATAGAAATATGAATTTGCATAAAAAACCGCAGCCTAGCGATAACAACTTATTTTGATATATTTTAGTATTGGATGTATGAATATTCCACTAATTTTCATATATTACAGTAGGAATGCTTAATATGTCTCGGCACAATTTTTTGTACGTCTCACTCTTCTTCATTTGTCTTCTCATCGCCTTGCTTAGAATTAGTTGCATCTTTAACGCAACCTATTCCTCCTTTTACTTTTACTTACACTCTTGACATCTTCATTTTTATCAGCTTTACATATGCACGCGTAATTCGTCCTACTTACGCAAATTGTGCATTTGTGTATTACGCGTAGATAACAGCGATCTATACGTCACCAGAACTGGCGCGTCACACATATGGTAGCGAATGACTCTGGCATTAACCCTTTCGTGACCCTTTCGTGACATCTATTGCGAATATTAAATTGTGATTAACTTTTTTTTAACACCAACGTAGATCATATGTACCCTAACAATCACCAAAGGGTTAAAAACAATTCCCACAAATTCTACTACAAATAAAAACTAATTTTCAAAGAAGTAGCATTTGTTGTTACATACCTAATAAATAACCGTTGTTATTCTCCCCTCAATTTTCGACGAACTGTCCTTCGCTTTCTTTTCGCCATCCCCAACCTTGTTATTCTTCGCGAAATCACGAGCAAATATGGGCGAACAGCGTCGAGATTGATCGTTCGAGCGGCGCACGGAACCACGTGGATCCGCGAGGATACAAATGACACCGGGCGAATGTAATCGTATTAAGTTGCGCGCTAAAAGTACCTCCGCCCATCCCCCGTTCTCCCCGGTCGGCCATTTTTTTCTTCATCCGCAGAATTTTAATCTCGTAATGTCAAAGCCGTGCTTCGGTATTGAGGATCATTAGTCAAGCTGTCATAGCGATATTAATAGTCCGCTGAGTATCGAAGTATGCACTCCATGGAAATGCATTTCATTTATTTTCCCGGCTCTCGGTGACATTGTTGAATGACTGCGGCCTCCTTTTTCCCGATTTTTCCCTCCCCTCGCCCCTCCTCTGAACGCCGCGCGTTCGACTTTTTACGCAACCATCCTCGCGAGAGCGAATCGAGACGTCGTCGATCGCCTGGTGAATTCGCGGTTTCGCGATACCTCTGTGCGAAGATGTATATTTATGCTCGTTTTACGAGACGTTTCGTAACGATAACGGAGGAAACGCGAGATTGGCAAACGCGTATTATACAATCTGTTGGATAAGATCGTGAAATTAGATAAATTTTCATTTCTTCCTCGGGATACCTGTCTGTCTGAGAGTTTTCTTTAAGATTACTCTGAAATTGTGTGTGCAACTCTTCGCCGGCACTCTCGGTATCGTGTGTATTGATGAATTTGAATCTCGAGAGCGACTTGTGACAATTTTACTATCAAATGGACACGTACCGTTATAATCTTTCGAAAAGATTTTCTGTTGCGACTGGATTTAACTCTTTGCGGTCGAACTCGGGGCGTGTTTACCTTTTAAACGCTCTGAGGACCCTTTTTAGGCAATAATAGACTAAGCACGTGCTACCAAAAAATAATACGACCGCAAAGAGTTAAGACGCTAGTCTCGTGGTTAAATCCGCTGATATCTCGTCGTGTGTCTATGCAGAGCTGAAAAGATTGCACACAAGCAAAGAGAGTAAGCCGCTCTCTCAACCTTCAATGCCCACCGTCACACGATGGATCAGTAGATGTGATCATTTCGGCCAGTAATAAAAATGCGTGTGATCCGACTTTAAAACTACAACCAATAACACCCTCATTCCTTCCACTCGCAACCTTTCCAGCTCTGCACAGTACTGTCCAAGAAATCCCTTAGAAAAAGATGCGGGTCCGATTGGGTCATATCCCCATAAGTCCACCTTCTCTAACGCAATCACAAAACTAGAGCACGTGGTATTGTCGTTATTGACTGAACGCGATAGCATCGACGAATCGGATCATTTAAAACTGCGTGACGTGAGATTTAGGCGGTGAAAAGTACCCCTCTTCGTCCCGCTGGACTTCTTTACAGATCTGCACAGTATCGAGACCGATAACGCTGAACGGTTAAGCTCTGTGCACCGGGATACGCATCGACTTCAAATAGAAAGTGATAGATCTTACAATCCATTACTTGATAATAGAACGGTAAACACTGTGAGTCATGTTACACGGCCATTAGCGTGAACTCGCCTATTAGCAAACGCTACCTGGGTAAAAATATTCAACGTTTATCGGTGTATCGAGCCTCTAGCCTCACCTGTTGCAGTGTCCAACTTTCTTCCCCGTGATACACTATCGCGAGCAACGTTTCTTCGCGGAAATCGAAGTACGACCTTATCGAATAGGGAGTTAAGATTGGAGAATAGGAGGCGTGTACTGTATTTTACGATCGACGATTACGACGATAGCGAAGATTCGCGTACTTAGGGGAATTAAGAGCGCGAAAGATGAATTTGAGAAAAGCTGTTCGCTCGTGTTAAAGACCACTTAGTCCTTTCACCACTCAGGTGCAAATCGATTAGTCCACGGGGTTACCGAAACCAACTCCTGCATAATTGCGCGAGTACGTGGACGTCAGGCTTGGTTGAGCAAGCTACCAGTAATAAATTACTCTAATATTGTGTCACGTTCGCGAGGTGTCGGCCCCGCGACTTCAGAATAACATAAGCCGATTTAATGGGGAGAATTGTGTGGTAAAAGGACTTGTTGCTAATCCTACGAATCCATTTTTCAATAATGACCGCAGTTAAGCCGTGTGGGACCGTTGATCCCGTATGAGAATATGTCGGTAATCGTTCAAATTAACTCGGGAAAGTATAAATTTGACATGAATACGGTTAGGTTAGTGTAGGTACTTAAGTGCAAGCAAAATATTGGTAAATTAAAATATGAAAATAAGAAAATTTTTGGGCAAGAAATAAAATGTTGATTTCAAACGGGTTAAGTGCTGGAATTATAGCTTGGAATTTCTTTACTGGAATTTAACTGTACATTCTTGGACAATTTTAATTTCAAAAGATGCTGCAAAAAGAATTGGAATTTTTGAAGGTGTCACACTGGAATGACTGGTTAATCTTTTTCTGATAATCACATTATGTAATGTTTTACATTCCACTTTGCCTATTAACGACTGAGGACCCGACAATCTGACGAAAAGTGGAGCCGGGTTACGTCTGACCTATTGCAAGACTTGTTTGCCTATGCATAAGAGGATCAATTTTTTCGTCAGATTTTTATTTAAATACATTAAACTAAATTTCTCAGTAAGTTCACAAAAAAATTTGATTATTTTTTAATGGTTAAATAATCTTTAATGACAGCATGCTAAAATCATACAGTGATAAAAAAAACAGTGTTCTATTTAAAAAAATAGAGATGATCTTGAAATCTCTTCTACCCATCACATGCAAATTTTGTACATAACACTTTCCCATAAATACCAAAAATATTCCACATGTACAAACTTTCTTCCCCACCCTGTACATCGCAAGAACCTTCGAAACACGCAAGTAACACAGGTAAAAATGCAACCCAGATTCATCAGCCAACAGTCGAACTCCTTCCAAATCTCTTATTCACTCTGGAAACCTACATAAACAAAAATTTCACCGGTCCGGACGAAAAAAGGTTAGGTCACGGATGATCGAGCGTGTTACGGTGAACGTGTTAACACCGATTCCCCAGCAACCGAATTCTCTCATGGCCACGTCTTCTCCGGCGTGTTTACAAGCATCGTAACCAGACAGCCGAGTTTCCGTGCATTGCCAGTCGCGGCACACGGCCGCGTCTTGTACACGGAATAATTAGCAGCATCGTGCAAGGTGTGCGCCGGCTCTAACAAGGTTAGCTAGTCTGGTCTGTGGGGACCCGACGTCGAAGGAGGCGCCCCTGATCTTTCCGTCGTTTCTTCAAGAGGGAGACCAACGGTCGGATGACTCATCGGAGCCTTGCTGGTGGCTACGATGGTGATGATGGTGGTTACCAGCCCCTTCCGGTGCCACCCCGTTAACGGTGCATCGCGCTTCTCTCCACGTGCACGTCTCTTAGTCATCGCTTTTTTTCCTTTCTTTCTCTCTTTCTTTTTTTTGCTTCTTTATACCGTCTCCACCTTCGTTCCCTCTTTCCAACTCTCTCTCTCTCTCTCTCTATACCGCGTTTAGTAGAGTTCCCCCATTCCTGTGGCGGTTTGTCGCAACCACGTGACAGCTCGCTTTCTGATCGACACACGTGTTAAATAGCGAAGACAACCGGTGCGTCTAGGTCAACGCACCTAGCATGAATTCAGTGGTGATCGCGTGACTCATCGTGACGATCACCCATCAGCACCTTCGACGAGATTCGGAGCGAAGAATGCGGATTAATAGCGAGGGTCGATGAACGTTCAGGTTGGTGCACATTTGTCGGACATGTTCGAGCACGAATTGAAGCTGGTGTTTATGGTTGTCTGTTCGTGGAACGATTGTTCGATTGTGTATTAACGTTTATTTGTTGTTTTCGGTGAACGGTCCTCGGTGGAGGAGAGAGTTGAATATTTAAATGGCGCCGTCTTTCCGTGTGAAGCCTGTTGGGGTCGATGATTTCGTGACCTCGACTGCGCTTTCTGCATTTGATATTTCGTACACTGAGTTTTTGACACTTGTTGCTTTATGATTGAATAAAAATTCTAGAAAGTCCAATATTTTTTTATATAATATTTATCTCCTGGGGTTGGACTCATTTATACACAAAATCAACAGGGAAGAATTAAATTGAATGAGAGATCAAAGCGCGCGAATAAGAAAATTTATAAAGGCTGGGGTTACTGTGTAATGTATGTTACACTGAAATTTCCAGAAAAGGGTTAACAATTTTATCGTTCAAATCAGTCGAAATTAGGAAAATTATCGAAGTAAACGGGTAGATGACCGGAAACTTTTGGTCGACAGTGGTACAGTAATAATAGTATCTGTGTACACACGAAATTGTCCCAAAAAAAATTTGCCC
>NW_017100481.1:963377-990848 GCF_001263275.1 Habropoda laboriosa | reverse complement strand
GCGATCACCAGGAGGCATTTCGTCTTACGAGTGCCCGTGACTGAGTGGCAAAAAGGTAGTCGGGCAACCGTCTGAAATTCCAAGAGCTGGTTCCCCAAATAACGCGTCGTAAAATACAGCGCGGACGATAAAGTTGCCGCGAGTAGAACAAGGAGAGCGGTACCGCTAATTGGTTAATCGTGTTCATCGGTGCCCCCGCGGAAAGCCAAAGCCAGTGGCGAGGATAAAACTTTTTTGCCCCAATAGCCCGTTGCCCGAGAGTGTACTCCAGGGCGAGTAGTAAACGAACCGAAAGTACCTTTCCACGAAACACGCCTGCGCCACAGGCAAATTAATATCTTTTCGCGACGGTAGCGAGGAATGATTCAGATGGCTGGGCGTCCCTCTCTCTCTTTCTCTCTCTCTCTCTCTTCGTGCTCCTCTTTCTCGTCAATTGAATCTGCCGCGCTCGTTCGTCGACTTGGGAATATCAAACCCAATTTCGCCGCGATTAAAGGGTGAAGCGTCTCGGGTGTTTCGGGAACGTAGGAGAAAAATTTTGTGGAAACTGAGAGAATTCTGGAGATATTTGCTAACGAAGAATTTTATTCTTCTTTGTCGTGGACGTTTTCTGCGAGCGAATATCGAATGTGTGCAGTGTTTCATCAGAAGTAAGAAGAAAATTTGTTACTTAGAAATAATGTCAGAGTTGCCTGAATTTTAATAAGCCTTGACCCTACTTTCATGGAAGACCCAAGCAAATACTGACAAATATTGACGATATTATTAATCGAGGGTGGTTAATATTGAAGCAAGGGTTGGTACTAATACTGAAGAATTCGTCACGATTAACAATATTAATAATTTAGAAAATAGCGAGTGTAGACAGTGTTTCATAACGAAGAAGACAATTTTTCACTTGCAACTAATTTCAGAATCATCCCAATTTCGACAAATTTTGACCCTACGTTCACGAAGTACCCCAAAAAAATACTATCAAATATTTTTCAACATCGATACTAAAAAATCTAAGCCTCGGTATTATTCTCAAACTGAATCGATCGATCTTATAGATCCTACACAAGCCGCTATGAACCATCCAAAAAAAAAAAAAAAAAGAAATTCCGGATGTCTCATACCGCCCCCGTTGGCACGTTTCACAAAATTACGAAACACAGAGGGACTGGGACAACGTGTCGAGTAACCAGTGTAAGAATTACCAGTGTCTTCTGAACTCGGTGGAGCAAGGTATGATTCACTATCCAATCCTTCCTGTTCGTCGCCACTTGCCTGCCCCTTTCCCTCACCCTCCTTCGCCGGCGGTTTTCAGTGCCGAAGCGCATACACAAGAGGGACTACTAGAAGAGAGGAAAAGAGAGAGAGAGGGAGAGAAAAGAACCGACAGTTCGTTTGGCGAAAGCACGCTCTCCAGCCTCTTAATAAAATGGGGACCCGTTGCACAATCAGACATTGCCCCCTCGAGAAGGCATGACCGAACGGGGCCGAATCGTGACGCATAAGCGGACCGGCCACAGCCGCAGGTGACACAATTCCACAGTGATTCGCTGGTGGCCAGCCACCGATAAAAATCGCTGTTCCCTCGGCCTTGATCGTGCAACTATCGTATTAATTACCGTTCGACTTCTATGTTAATGTTGGTTTAATTAAACTCGAGTAGGCAGAATAGTGTACACGCTGATTTGTGAAATTTACCTTTTACGTTGTAGGGGTTTGTTTACGATATACACTGCCTGTATCATTTTAATTACATTTCTTCGACGAAGTTAGGAGCATACGAGACGCTCAGAAGCCAACGGTGACTAACTCTGTCAAGTTAAATTTATTTATGAGGAGTTAAGCACCAAGCATGTGCTTCAATACTAAAATTGGAAGAATTTTGAAAAGTGGAGTTAATCATTTTGGCTTCTGAGTGGCTTCTATATCAGTAACAATATACAGGGTATTCAAAAACCAAAAAAAGGGTGATCTATTGGTTTTCAATTTTTTTCTCGTAAGAGGTAGATTTGTCAGAAACATAGAAGGCAAAGTTTAACTACTTTTTATGCAAAATACGATGGCTTCGATAGATTTTTTAAATTTTGCAATGGTTTTCACGTAACAACGATACCACGAATTTTTTTAAATTGATACCTCTAATTACTTTTATATTATACGGAAGCGCTTTCTATGAAAAGTTCAACGACCTGCAATAAACTCATTTTCCAACTCGAATTCGTGTCACTGTTTGATGTGGCATAACCGATGACACACTGCTAGGACCTTCTTTTTATGACACCATAAATGGAAAGAGATATTTAGAAATTTCATCATATGTACACATTGTATTACGAAATTCCGGACTGAATCATTTTCCTCAGGATCTTAATAATTTTCTAACGACTGTTTAGGTTTGCTTCACATTCGACAAGTGTCCTAATACTACTTGTACACGGAAGACTGTGTGTCTTAAAAAAAATATTGTCACTTCTTTGAACCAGCACAGAATGTTAAATATGTCAATAACGTTTTCAACATCCATTTCACTGAAACCGGGACTGTCCCGGATTCACAATACCCGAGAACAAGTAAAAGCGTTCTTTCCAGTGGAAAGACAGCCACGCGCAACACGTCATTGCAATCTAAGAGATTAAACCAGAAGTTTAGGTTACTCCTCGCATTTTATCTCGCGATCAGTTATCCGCGCGTTTCTCTTTCACCGTGTGACACACAAGATCGATCGCTACCAGAAAGTCCCGCAACGAAACAATGCTCGTAAGAATTTACGCAGATCTCGCAGAGAAACACCGAGCATTATAGATCTATTAATAGAAACATGGACGATCCGTCGATTCATCGATACACTGATTCACCGACGCGCTTTATCTAAACGAAAGAGAACCCGAATCAGATCTCCGTTCCTCGTCGAGCGTCGATATAGGTCGTGCTCCAGTTCGTCACGTCTCTCCTCCCGTTCCATCTTCGAAAGAGTATCTCATCGAACCTGTTTACACTTCACTATTTATATCGCGGCGCGTAAACGCGGCGTTATCAGTCGTCGACACACGGAGTCGGTTTACGAATCGGCAAGGCGAGTTTAACGGTATATGCCGCGTTAAATATTTATACTCGCTGCACCGGAGGTTATCGAGTGTACGCTATGCGTGCCGCTCGATTAGCGTGCTCACCTTTGCCTGTTAGCGGAATGGTGAATTCTGCTGATTCCGTCTCTTTAACCCTTTGCCGTGTAATAACGAGTCAGACTCGTGTCGCAGATTTTGGCGAAGATCTGATAAGAACAGTTGCATCAGTAAGAAAAATTAATTTTAACACTGTTTAGATTCACGCACATTTAAAAAACAGCATATTTTATTTAAATTTTACATATTATACACTATTAACTTATATAAAATTTATAATAAGCATAAGTGGTAGGTAAACGGTTTCTGTAATTTTCCTCGTGAAATTCGAAATGCGTCAAAATGGCGCGTCCCGTAAACCCAGTGTTACTTCGAACTTTCGATTTAATTTGCAAAACTGAAGATTGCCAAATTTAATCGATCTACGATACATCAGCTTTTCTTCCTTAACGCTAGAACTACCGGCCGGGTCAAAAATGACCCATTAGCAACTTCCGAAAAAAAGAATTAACGTTTGTAACTTTCTCACTTTATTTTTCTCATATGCACTTCTATTTGCATCCACGCGAATCCAATTTCTCAATCACGTTTGAGTTACACGAAAGTTCACTTTCAGAAAATCGCTGATAGGTCATTTTTAGGTAGTTCCAGTGTTAATACAGTACTGAAACAGTAAATAGCTTAGATGTATAGTCAGAAAAATAAATCATACGTCAAAGGGTTAAGCTAGCTCCGTCTCTCCGAAAGAAAGAAAGAAGATATAAAGGAACAAATAAAACAAGAAAACAAAGGAAGATAGAAAAAGAGGGGGAAAAATGGACGAAGAGGAAGGAGGAGACAGGAGAGAACGTCGTCTCTCGGAGTCGTCGTTGTACTTTCATGAAAATAATGTCCCCGTCGAGCTTGTTTGCCAGCGATAAGGTTTCCTCGTGCGTCTTGCATCGCAGTCTACAGTGTGTCCCGCGGGCCTCGCCACTCGAATTCCCCGGTACACATTTTTTTCCCGCTCGAACAGGGCCCTGGAACAACGAGATAACGAGTGCACGCAGCCCTGCAGGCGGCCAGTTCGCTCTACTGCTTTTGGTTTTGCGTTCGTATCTCTCGCGGATCCCACCGGGTCTATGTATATGTGTGTGGTGAGGAATGGAAGAGAGAGAGAGTGAAAAAAAAAAGGACGCACACTCGGGTAGCTCTCTAATTATTCATCATCGTGTCCAAGCGGGAGAAACAAAAATGGCCGCTCCGCTAATACTTCCATCCAAAGAGGATTCCGCTAACTCTGTCTCTCTCTCTCTCTCGCTACGGATTAACGAGCACTTTATTTGCCCGTCGTTACTCTTTTTTTCCAAGCTTCGAAACGCGTCGCCCGTGCCTCGCGAACACCCGTCCGGATTATCAATTTTCTTCGGTCGATGGTTTGGAGGATTCGCCGGGGGAAAAAATTGATACACGCTTACTCTTCGTCGAGTGGAGAACCACGTCTGACAAACTCCTTTCGAAACTTTCTACACCATCTTCGCGTGTCGATAAACTTCTGTTTCTGTTTACCCACTTTTTAAAAATCAGTTGCAGATAGCTCGTATCGATGTTTAGCGTAGCACAATACCGAACACCTATTACGATAAGAACCGGGAAGGCTTCTCTTCTTCGTCGCTGATTAGAAGCTGTCGATAGATAAGGGGGATATTAGATCTCGGTGGTTCACCGTGAACAAGAGAATTCTGTGGACTGTGATGTCAATGGGGTTATTGTCGCTCGATTCGGTAATTCGTGGTGTCGTTTCTTCGTTCTTATAGATCTCCTCTCGTAATGTTTCCACAGTCGGTGGAAGAAATATAGCGAGATCGCAAACTAGAACGTTGAACAGCGATACCTAGGATCTGCACGCAGCACTTTACGTTTGCAATTGGAACTGAATCAAAGCTGAGGCCCTGACTGATGTTTCGAGCCCTTATCTCTTCAGGTTTCTCTCGATTCGCTTGTCTATGTCCTGGAGCATGTAAACTTTAACACCTGACCGGTCTTAAGATCTTAAGCACCGTAAGCTACAAACTTCTGAGTATTCTTATTTTCTCGATACGCTTTTTCTCACATCTCACCGCAGTGGAATTATTAAAAAAATACAAAAAGCGCCAACTAAATTATGAAACTCCATGCACAGAAATTTCCTAGACGCTGATTTCGCTGCTACCCGGTACACTTGTTGCCCTAGTGAGTCCACTGTAACTCGTTCGGATTTGGAGAAATGTGAGAGAAAAGAAGAGGAATGGAAAGGCAGGAAAAAAGGAGGAAACGAGAGAATCACCGTACGTTCTCGAACCAGTAATTTCGAAGGGTGCAGCCTCCCCCGTGCAAGAGGGGGACGAGTATCCAGGGGAAGAGAGGTCCGGTAAACGATTCCTAGGCATGCATTTATACCTGAGTCTCCCTCGTTGCGATTCGGGGTCAAGGAACGTCTTTTGTAGGCCCCTCGAAGCGAAGGGTGTCGAGGGAGGGTTTGGTTGTTGCGGGTGCTGCACGGAGTTAGAATAATTCATCATTACTTTTTGGCTTCCCGTAATAATCCGCGCAACGCCCACCGATTATGCGCGCGTTGACCATGCCCGCGGGCGATTTCCCATACGGCAACACCATAGGGCTCGATTCTCCCTTGGTTTTCTCTTACTCTCTCTCTCTCCTCTCTCTCTCACTTTTACACATTCTCGTTTCTTCGTCTTTCTTCTCTTCGTAGCGAAAGAAACCGAGTTTTCTCTGTCTCTCGCGCGTTTCCTCTCTTCTTCGTTCGTGTTCTCTCCACTCGCGTTTATTAAAATGCACCGTGCAGAGGAGCAGCTAGGCGGACCCCGTTCCTGGTGGCTCCCATAACGAAATTACTGTGATTAGTCGTTCACCCTCCCACGCTAACCACCGTTCTAACTTGCCCTAATTCTACCCCCGCGTCTCCCCCTTGTTTTCCTTTTGATCGCCACGCACCAAGGTTACCAGGAACGCGACGCCTCTCTTCGTGTCCTCTTGGAGAAGATCGGCCCTTCTAATGGCCTAATTTCACCCGATCGTGCGAACCTTTAACGTGTACAATCTTTCATGGAACTGTATTCGCTTTCGAACCTTCTAATCTTCTTCGACCACGGTATATTTGTACAATTTCGTATTTTTTTCGACGCTGGATATCTTCAAGGTGAATAATTTCAAGCGCACACGAAACCGGCGAATAATTCGAAGAATTTCAAGTATGAACAGATAAGAGAGATAATATTTGCAAATTGCATGCAGATGAAATCACACTGTGTGTTGCTTGTACATCCTCCGTATCGTATAACACTCCAACGTCACTTTGCTTCGGGTTTTTTGTATTGAAAAATGTACCTCCTGTTGGTCGGTTCTTCCTAAATTCATTAATCACCGGGAAAGACGAGTAGCCAGTTCACAAAAGGGAAGTAACGACCACGGTTTGGTCAGAGGGAGAGATAGATCCTCCTCCACGTTTATTCCTTTTTCCAACACGCTGTCACCTGTCGACGTTACGTTCGACAACGAACGACGGACGTCGGGGGTATACTCCATAAAAACTCCCTCGGACTTTTCATCTCACGTCGTCGGGGAAGGGAAAAGAAGGAGAAAAACGAAGCTGCGTCTCGAAGAAACGGACGTGGTTCGTGGTAAGGGGGCCAAAAGTCCCAGAAAACCTCGACGAATTCCAGGAAGCCGGGTCCCCACGTAGGGTGGGGACACCGAGGCCCTTTTTGTCCACCTTCACGAGGAGATCCCATAAAGATAGGGGCGACGACGAAGAGAGGGACCAGTTTTCGGGGGCCCATGCCATTTATTACGTGACGCGGCGAGGATCTTTTCACGGGCCTACGGATCCTACGAAAACGAACGGAGAAAAGGCAAGGCCAGATGTGAAACCACCACGACCAAAACTCTCCTCCGGACGATCCTTCTCCTGGCTTTTACCGCCTCGAAAAACCACTCTCCGGCCCCCCTTGTCCTTCTTTCTCCGTCTGCAAGGGGACACTCGGCCTCTCGCGTTTCTCTCTGGGTCACGTTTACACAAGTGTCCTCTCTGCTCGCGTAAACTAGCTTCTTTTTTCTTCTCTTCGACGTTAAAAACTAAGTTTTCCAAGTGTGTAAAATCTTTTTTTTCCTTCTTCCAAGTGAGGAGACAAATTTTTCCAAGTGTGTAAAATTTCTGGAGCTTGTGTAAGCACGGCTCTGTTGACGAGTTGTAGGAACGCTTGTTCCAGTCTCTCGACGAGAGCAAGGGTGCAAATGAGATTTTTCGATAGGTCACGTGAGCTCGGATGACGAACTGTCGAGGTTACGAAGCTCTGTTTGGATGGGGGATGTTCGACATGGTTCACTCTGGCAACGATCCAGCTCCATAAATCTCGTAGCCGCAAATTTACACTCTTATCGGTAGATTATCTTTTATCTGAGCGACCTTCTACTGCTACAGGTAGAAAAGTAACGTTGCTCGACTTCCACCAGGTCGATTTTTCTCTCGTTTCGCGGGAAATCGGAAGGCGAGCGTGGAATTTGATCGTGAATCGCCGCGAATCTCTTTTTCACGGTTGCTCGTTCGTTCGTGAGTCAAGGTTGAGATATTCGTTGGATATCACGATTACACGCGGTCAGATAAGCATCGATTGCTAAAGAAACGAACGCGTTCCCCTGGCTGCGAGCTGGTAAACGATGCAATCGGTTGACGGAGTTACGTCAAGACGATGCGGCGGAAATGTGGAAAAATGTGTTAAGGTTAATCTTTATTGCTCGTTCTGGAAGAGGATCGTTACGAGTCTATTCGTGTTCTATCTTTTGGTGAAGTAATAATTGGTTGTGCAGGAGCTTGATAAAATTTGTTTTATTTTAAAACCTAATTCAAGTCATTTCCACTAACTTATTGTTCGTTCTGAACAGATTGCAAATATTTTACTCGATTAAAAAGAAATATATAAAACCAATTTACCAACTCCAGGATTGTTACACGCCTAATTTAAGTTCCATCTTTTGGTGAAGTGATAATTGTTTGCATAAGAGTCTAATAAAATTTGTAAAATTTCACTATTTACTTACTGTTCATGCTGAACAGATTGTAAATACTTCACTCAGTTAAAAAGAAGAAAATGTTGAACTAATTTACCAATTCCAGGATTGTTATAAATTCTATTCTTTCTTTCCTAATTGATGAAACAACAATTACTTGCACAAATGTTCAGCAGTACAATTCTTCCACAAAATTGAACAAATCCAATTTACCAATTCCAAACGTATGACTTTCTCAACAAAATTACTACTTCATTTTCACATTGCCAAAGTAACACTTGTTTTGCTAAAACGTCGCTAATAAAGTCTCAAAAAGATTGCACACGCCCTGAAAAAATAAAGAAAACAATTTCACCGATTGTAAGGAAAAATCATTTCACCGTGCAGTTTTCGAAAAAGGGAAGAAAAAGAGGGCGAGGGACTCCCTGAAATCAGATCAGCAAGCAACAGGGGACAGGTAAGAAGCGTCAAAGCAGGGGAATCCGAGCCAGATGGACCCGCTGGGACCTGTTCCTACTTGCAGGTGCATTCGTCCGATCCGGGTCCGGGCTTGTGGAAGAAAATAATGCACAGGTCGAGCGAGAAAAAGGACAAATGGAGGTGTGGGCGCGTCTTTTGCGTCGTTGAAAATCGCTGGATCCTCGGTTCTACCGTCCCAGGTCCCTTCAATTATCCGAGTCGCGTCAACGATTATCCCCTATACAGTGTCGCTGATCTAATTTCGAAAAAGTAAAGCTCGAAATCTGGAAGAAGTCGGTAGCCGTCGATGAGAAATCGTGCTCAAGTTCCGTCCGATGAATGTATATTCAAGGTGAAGCTTCAAATTGAATTATTTATGAAGGAAACTGTGTTTAAATTTTAATCAACGCTGCTGCAGTTGTAAACACTGGCGCAGATTTTGCGTCGTTTAGAGAGAGAGAGCGTGGCTCGATAAAAAGTGCAATTTCGGAACCAGACCCCTGTAGATTCTCTCTCTGTCTCTCTCGTTCTTACCGTCTGTTTTCGGGTCTGGGAAAATAAAACGAGCAAGGAGACACGCTCCTGAGGACGGAGACGCCGCCGATGCCAATAAGAATATCAAGGCCCGTCTTAAAGAGGTGGAAAAAAAAAGGAAAAAGCGCTCTCACCGTCTCCGTCTGGTGTCCGTCTGCCTGGCGACTGTCTGGCTCTCTATGCCTGTCCGCCTGGATAGTCGCGCCGCTGTCGCAGCGATTTATGGATTTCGTGGCTCTCTTTCTCTCCACGACCACCGTAGTACATATCTTCATTCGGTGCCGTCGAAACTTTATTCGTTAGTCTATTCCTTTCACATTAATCTCCTCTTCGATATTGTCAGTTTTCTGTCTCGATGTAGATCGGTGAAAATTTTTACCTGTTGCGTCTTTTCGTTGTGTTCAATGTTGTGCATTATTCAGGGTGGTTGAAGGAAAATGTTAACACTTAAATGTAGAATTTGTACATGCATTTTAGATCTTCGATGGAAAAATTGTAAATGTGATTGGTACAGCAGCGAAAGAAACTACGAAGATGATGTAGAGAAGATGTCAAGATTATGTTGCTAACGACGGTGAACAAGTGGAAATTTCAAAATTTCACGAAACACTCGGTATATTAACTCTTACTTCGCAAACGTGGGTCAGTTTTGTCTAGTTCCAAGCTTGACGTGTTTCACTTTATATATTTGCAATAATAATATATTTAAGGTTACGAGTCTATTCGTGTTCTATCTTTTGGTGAAGTAATAATTGGTTGTGCAGGAGCTTGATAAAATTTGTTTTATTTTAAAACCTAATTCAAGTCATTTCCACTAACTTATTGTTCGTTCTGAACAGATTGCAAATATTTTACTCGATTAAAAAGAAATATATAAAACCAATTTACCAACTCCAGGATTGTTACACGCCTAATTTAAGTTCCATCTTTTGGTGAAGTGATAATTGTTTGCATAAGAGTCTAATAAAATTTGTAAAATTTCACTATTTACTTACTGTTCATGCTGAACAGATTGTAAATACTTCACTCAGTTAAAAAGAAGAAAATGTTGAACTAATTTACCAATTCCAGGATTGTTATAAATTCTATTCTTTCTTTCCTAATTGATGAAACAACAATTACTTGCACAAATGTTCAGCAGTACAATTCTTCCACAAAATTGAACAAATCCAATTTACCAATTCCAAACGTATGACTTTCTCAACAAAATTACTACTTCATTTTCACATTGCCAAAGTAACACTTGTTTTGCTAAAACGTCGCTAATAAAGTCTCAAAAAGATTGCACACGCCCTGAAAAAATAAAGAAAACAATTTCACCGATTGTAAGGAAAAATCATTTCACCGTGCAGTTTTCGAAAAAGGGAAGAAAAAGAGGGCGAGGGACTCCCTGAAATCAGATCAGCAAGCAACAGGGGACAGGTAAGAAGCGTCAAAGCAGGGGAATCCGAGCCAGATGGACCCGCTGGGACCTGTTCCTACTTGCAGGTGCATTCGTCCGATCCGGGTCCGGGCTTGTGGAAGAAAATAATGCACAGGTCGAGCGAGAAAAAGGACAAATGGAGGTGTGGGCGCGTCTTTTGCGTCGTTGAAAATCGCTGGATCCTCGGTTCTACCGTCCCAGGTCCCTTCAATTATCCGAGTCGCGTCAACGATTATCCCCTATACAGTGTCGCTGATCTAATTTCGAAAAAGTAAAGCTCGAAATCTGGAAGAAGTCGGTAGCCGTCGATGAGAAATCGTGCTCAAGTTCCGTCCGATGAATGTATATTCAAGGTGAAGCTTCAAATTGAATTATTTATGAAGGAAACTGTGTTTAAATTTTAATCAACGCTGCTGCAGTTGTAAACACTGGCGCAGATTTTGCGTCGTTTAGAGAGAGAGAGCGTGGCTCGATAAAAAGTGCAATTTCGGAACCAGACCCCTGTAGATTCTCTCTCTGTCTCTCTCGTTCTTACCGTCTGTTTTCGGGTCTGGGAAAATAAAACGAGCAAGGAGACACGCTCCTGAGGACGGAGACGCCGCCGATGCCAATAAGAATATCAAGGCCCGTCTTAAAGAGGTGGAAAAAAAAAGGAAAAAGCGCTCTCACCGTCTCCGTCTGGTGTCCGTCTGCCTGGCGACTGTCTGGCTCTCTATGCCTGTCCGCCTGGATAGTCGCGCCGCTGTCGCAGCGATTTATGGATTTCGTGGCTCTCTTTCTCTCCACGACCACCGTAGTACATATCTTCATTCGGTGCCGTCGAAACTTTATTCGTTAGTCTATTCCTTTCACATTAATCTCCTCTTCGATATTGTCAGTTTTCTGTCTCGGTGTAGATCGGTGAAAATTTTTACCTGTTGCGTCTTTTCGTTGTGTTCAATGTTGTGCATTATTCAGGGTGGTTGAAGGAAAATGTTAACACTTAAATGTAGAATTTGTACATGCATTTTAGATCTTCGATGGAAAAATTGTAAATGTGATTGGTACAGCAGCGAAAGAAACTACGAAGATGATGTAGAGAAGATGTCAAGATTATGTTGCTAACGACGGTGAACAAGTGGAAATTTCAAAATTTCACGAAACACTCGGTATATTAACTCTTACTTCGCAAACGTGGGTCAGTTTTGTCTAGTTCCAAGCTTGACGTGTTTCACTTTATATATTTGCAATAATAATATATTTAAGTAAATTATTTTCCAAATGTATTATTATAATGCTCATTTAGAACGTTTACAGAATTTTTTCAGACTTTTGTAGGCAGACGTAAATGGTCAGACATAAATGTCCCACATTTACAATTTAAAAGTATCAAAAATGCGTCGACGGAGAAAGAAGTGATGAATTAACATGTTCAAAGTACAGCTTATTTCAACGACAAAACAACTCGTCCTCTTCAATTACCAGGCAGACATAATTAAACGTTCACCAAGATCCACAAACTCCTCCCAATCAACTCTGAAGGATTTAAATCACAAAGGATAGCCATTAAGAGGATTGAGCACGGAGGAACACGCAAGATCCTCATAATAAGAATACGAAATTTCTCATGTTGGCTGCAATAGATCGTACGTGGCCAA
This sequence comes from Habropoda laboriosa, assembly GCF_001263275.1. Taxonomy (NCBI): domain Eukaryota; kingdom Metazoa; phylum Arthropoda; class Insecta; order Hymenoptera; family Apidae; genus Habropoda; species Habropoda laboriosa. The sequence continues at coordinate 978,633 of NW_017100481.1, read as the reverse complement.
CGATGCCCATAACGCTTGATAAACGGCTAAATTTTCCAGCTTCCATTTAACCATACCGTCTTTCGGCTCTCTACGTTTCAGGAGAAAAGAGATTCCTCCAGCGAGAGTTCGATGTACCCTCTCTCTGTAGAAATTTATCGCCGCATCCGGTCGAATCCCGGCGTCATTGGTTTTATCGCGACCGATGGGAATTCTGGCTGGAAAGTTGTCTTCTCGTTTTCTTCTCGTCGCTCCGCCGCCGATTATTCCGGCTCTTAACTGCGGAGCGTACGAACATTTTCGGGCGGGCCAGATTGCGCGGCGATTAGAAAACGTCTTATTGAGAGATTATTCGCTGGCCGCCGCCAGCTTCCGGTCTGTTGAGCGCGAACGAGAACGACTGCATTCGAGGTCGAGGCCCTCCCGATTCTTCCGAAAAGATTTTCTCCGCCAGAAACTCTGACAGCCGTTTCCGCGGCGAAGTCAGAAATAACGCGATAATGAGAGAAGCTAGAGGTCGAGGAACTTGCAAGACATGCGTGCTTGATGATTGATCAAATTTTGAACATTTCAAGCGATATGCGAGGACCTTTCTTGTGTAGGAGTTGGCTCGAGGTTTTTATTCAAATGGAGAGTCTTGTTATTCTTGGTAACAATTCAAACACTCTTTGACTTTACACAGTTATCTACTATTATACTTAATGTAGAACTCTAGGGTACAGTTGTGGCTTTTGAGGATTTGTCCAGGACTGCCTTAACGTCTGATATGAACACTTAAATTCCTCAACATAGTCTATACACAGACTTGAAGTCTAAGGTGCGCAATCAAAACACCAACGTGACATTTTTTATCATTTTTGAATTGATCACACAACCATTCGATGTTTCACGAAAGATCACTGTCCTGTGAACAGAAATGGCCCGACAGAATTTGTCCTAATTAAAGCAGCCATCGGCAATCTTCTATACTTCAATTAACCAACTCTTAATTAATCCCTTAACCTATGACTTTTTTCTGACTGTGCACCTAAGCGTCAGCCATTTGCTGTTTCAGTACTGTATCGGGTAACAAAAGTTAATATTAACTACATATAGTAATTCTCAGTGTTACAAATGAAAACGAAAGTTAGGGTTATGATGAATTTTTCTTATTAATATAACTATTTTTGTCATGTCTTGATTAGAATTTCTGTCGCGAGTGCGACTCGTTGTTATAGGTTAAGGGGTCAACCCTAGTGCGTTCTTCCGTTCGACTACACACTTGGGTCTTTTTTACCCAAATATCTTATGTGTAACAACACACGGACCTAGACAATAAACTGCTAATATCACATTAAGGGAACATAAGCAAAATTGACTAAAAAAAAGAAAAAAGAAAGCAATGGGTCGAAAAAGACCCGAATACCGACACGGTAGAAAATTGCAAGAAACAAAACAGAGAACTCTCGCGAGAAAGAACTTCAACTGGCGAAGCTCACTCTCGAGATCCACGAGAGATCGAAACTCGCAGTGACCTTGATGACGAGTCCCACCGTGCACGCGGCACAAAGATTTCACCATGCGTCGCAATCGCGATTCGCGAAACGTGAACGATCGCGTGACCGACACGGCCGAATAACAGAGAGAAAGGGGGAGAGAACACGGAAAGGATTTGGGTAACAGCTCGTCGTCGCGTATGATGAAGAGAACTCCCGCACTCCCGTCCGTTCGTCCGTTCGTTTGTTCGTTCGTTCCTTGGAGCGAGTCCGGTGAGTCATCGAGTTCGTTGTCTGCTGCTGGAAGGTCCGTCATAGTGCGTTCGAGTTAACTCGTTGGCATCGTTGCGAGGCGGTTAGGATCGGGAGGGCGGAAGGAAGGGTCCCTCGGGTTAGGACCGTGTTTCTGGGCGTTAAAAAACCGCCTGGGATTGGACGGTTGCTAGGCACGAACCTGTTCTTTCGAAAAATCACGTGATTCATCTCGGTTCTGACTAACCTGCCTGATATTTCGCTGAATCCCTTTCCCGATGCCTTTCGCCTTGATGAGTCAATGGTCGCTGATAGCGGAGCCCCCGGTGTGTACACACAAACAATGCGACCTGGAACTACCTGTGCCTGGTGATCATCGGCCATGTTGCACGAACCGAGATGTTTGGGTAGGCTGTCACCTGTGTTTGATCCGCGATATCGAATGGGAACGATAAACGAATTGAAAGCGGGGTAAGTGTGTTCTAAGGGGATGTTACGTAAATCTTTCACGGTGCTCCATTATTCCGATTGTATCTGGGTAAATTTGATTTGTATCGCTGGTTCTGATATCGTGAAACGTTCGACTGTACACGAAAGACGTCACGAATATGGACATTTTTATTTCAATCTCACAATTGGTACAATAAATCCTTGCACAACTTGGTTTGCTATTTTTGTCGATTAACCCTTTGCACTCCTTTGTCCAGTGTGACTCGGCGTCAGTTTTGTTCACAGGTACTCCTAGGTCGAGTCACGCTCGACATTTTCAAACTGTGTATATTTCGCAATATTTTTTTTATACTTAGATAAGCAACGTTACACGTATACGACCCTTTTTTGTAATAAAAAAGTGCAATTGGTTACAGAAAAGTGTCATACATATGTAACGAAGCAATTGTTTACCTTTGAAGTACTTTTTAAATAAGACACTTAAAATAATGCAGAGTTATTGGAAAGAAAATGAAAAAAGAATTCAGAGTGCACTTTGCATTCTGCTGTTAATTTCTGAACTCTATTTTGTAGTTATCAGTCCCTTACCTCGGGATATTTATTTATTTATTTAACAGTAAACGAGCAACCTCGTTTAAAATTACAAGGGAAAAAAGAAGGTTTGAAAGAGAATTTTAAAAAATTCAAAATTTTTCAAAAGAAACTGCATAGGTTAACTATACAAGAGTACCTATGTACTCGTTTTAAATGCACCGGTAGAGCCAGAGAAAAATTTCTAGGCTCTCGAAGTGTGCGTTATCTGAAGCATTCCCCGATAATGTTTGATTCGATCAATCAGTACACAGGTATTAAAACAAACATCTTGTTAAACGATATTGCGCGATATTGCGCAACACCTCGTATCCTCCGTAGACCGGCAAACCTTCGAGCGACGATGAGACTTAGAGGACTCCGACGAGTTTCATTATTCACGCCTGAGAACGTGAAACAAACGCATAGCAGAGCAGGCGAGCGGAAAAAAATACAGTCTAATTACGTCTAGAAATTCCAGCGCGATGCGATCACCCCCATGGTGAATTTTTCGTGGCGATAGCGCGCCTCCTGGTTCGCCACCGTGTCACCATCATTGGGATCTTCGTGGAGATCGAGCGACTCATCGTTCTGGTATCTGCCAATAGTCGCGGAGGCGGCCACCAGGTAACACCAGGATTGGCCAGGCGAAATATAGCGAGACACGGAGGAACGTGTTCCGATTGGTGGAAGACAAGCTCGTGCCACGTGCCCCGGACCCCACCGTCGTAGACCGATAAATCTCCGCGAGATTAAGGCAGCCCCACGGCAGCGATGGGTAATTTAAAAAGTTAGTCTTCGAGAGAGTGCTTTCGTCGAATCGTCGTGTACTCGAGATTAAGAGATCATACGTGTCTGTTCGAAGAAGATTCTACTTTGATTGTTCCGTGTTTCGGTGGGAATCGTAGTTTCACGGTGAGTGTAATACTGTTTTCTTTTTCAAATATCCGGACGCTAAGTAAGCTTGACTTTCTCGGTTGATTGTAAAAAGATTGGTTGTGAAACGTCGTTTGTTGAATTTAGAAGTTCAATTCATGTTACTATGTTACAAAAATATATTTTGTTAAATTTTAGTAAAAATATCGTAATACTTGGAATATTAATATTCATATTTTAATTTAACAAATATGAAATATTTCGAATGGTTTTGCCTGCACGGTGTTTAACTGTCATAAGTAGGCGTTCACGTTTCTCTCTTATCGATACGCACAAGATTAAGCTTGCACTTCCCTGAACGCGAATAAAGAACTCGTGAAATTGTCACGCGAATCGTGCCTAGCTGTACCTACGTAGTAGATGGATCGAGAATTTCGTCGAATTTCTGACAGAGGAACGATAAAACAATCATTGCGGTTTTATCGAACTAATACCGGTCTGATAATGATAAGAGGAGAAGCGACGAACACGTGAAACAAACCGAGGAAGATAAAGTCTACGGTTTGAACGATGGCCACGGCTCAAGGTCGGCTAGCCCGCAAATTCCATCGGATGCTCCAAATAAGACTGCGTCGTGAATTGAAACGCACGCGCGGCGCAGTCTGCGGCTAAAATGTTTTTTTCGACAAGGTCGCGGCGAAGAAATGTGATTCTCTGGAGAAAGACGAATTACGGTCTGGAAGGTTTGTTGCCGATATATTGCGCGATTCGCCGAGTCGCGGAACACCTTTATCTGAAAACGATCCATTAGATTGGAAGGGTAGGTTGCCGGTTTCCGAAGGTATCGTTAGAGGCGGTCGTGTCCCACGATTAGTCCCGCTGATGATACTCTTTTTGTTCTGCCTAAACGAACTATATTCCCGTCCATCGGACCTTGATGATACCTCACGTCGACTGGTTATCTGCGATTTCCGCGCGTCTACCTGCATATTACGCCCTCGCAGCTGGGAATGCACGTCAATGCACCTGCGAGGCGCGCACCAAGCTTACTCATTGCACTCCGTTTTTCCCTCATCTCCGACGTTTCTTCTCTTTCCATCGTGTGTGCCGACTCCTTATTTCAATAATGATAATAATAATAGTACGTTTGCGGGAGTGAACCCTTTCATATCTAAAGGGCAAGCACTGAATTGCAATATTTTGTCAATTGAGGTGCAATTCTGCAAAGTAGCGAAAATCGGAATTTTGAGAAAAAGACAAAGATTATTTAATAATAATAATATTTATGAAAGTGAACCTTTTGATATTTAAAGGAGAAGCACTGAATTGTTGTATATTGTCAATTACGGTACAATTCTGTAAAGTAGCGAAAATCGGAATTTTGAAAAGAGACAAAAATTATTTAATATTAATAATAATTATTATTATAATATATTTACGGGAGTGAACCCTTTGATATCTAAAGGGCAAGCACTGAATTGCGATATTTTGTCAATTGAGGTGCAATTCTGTAAAGTAGCGAAAATCGGAATTTTGATATTTAAACCGTTTGATATTTAAAGGGCAAGCACTGCATTGCGATATTTTCTCAATTAAGGTGTAATTCTCTAAAGTAGCGAAAATACGAATTTCGAAAGAAGTCAAAGATTATTTAATAATAACAGTAGTACATATCTACGGAAGTAACCTCGTTTGATATCCAAAGGGCAAACACTGAATTACACTATATTGTCAATGACGGTATAAAGTAGCCTCAAGTGTCAATTGCGTGAAGTAGCGGAAACAGAAATTTCGAAAGGAGATAAAGATTTTTTTATTAACGTTATTTGCAGACGAACCTAATCTGTTTGTACAGCTTAGTTTGCCTAAGGTAGGCACTCCACTATGGAAAAATCGTTAGAAAAGCTTGCCGTTTCTAAGTGTCTTTCTAGATTAGGTCTCGCGACTCTTTCCTTTTTCATTTCTCTTTCTACGTATGTGTTTTTTCATAAGATTACCGCGATAAGCGTGAATCTTCAACCGCGATAGTCACTCCTCGGCCCTCAAATTCTCCGAATGCGTGAAAACTAGGAGCTGACCTTCAGCCACAATGTAGTAGTTGCGGTTTCAGGCAACCTGATTCGAAGAATTCGACCTGGATTTGAATAACAACAATGGTGTCGCAGTTGGAATTCTTAGAAATCCTTACTGAATTATCGAAACAGCAAGTTGTGTCAAATAACACTTGCCCGTCTTATCGTATTTGATAAAATTTATTCAGAAACGAAAGTTCGATAAAATATTTGCCCGAACATTTGACAATGTCTAGATCGATTTCGTCTGCAAGAGTGAGAAAGTGAAAAATGCAAGCGTGACGAACGTTCGGTTACACCTTTCGTCAGTGCCCGTATCAAAGTTCGGTTATCTCGAATTCTAAGGAAATCCACGATAGCGTCGCATGTGATCTCGGCACTGACCCGCTACAATTGATTTCGCGGCGCGTGGCGAAAAGAAGCGGTATCTTGGGTACATCCGTTTCGCGGTCAAAACAGATTTTGCGCAGAAAGTTCGATTATACGTGGACTGCGCGACGAAAATTTCATACGGTTGCAAACACACGCGGAAAGAATTTCGCGGAAAATTTCGTCTCGCTCCAAATACATTCGTTAATCGCGTGTAATATTTAAAGCGTGAGAAAAAAATGTACTTTATATCGAGGTTGTTTAAAACAGTCGTTGGAATGTCGAATATTTAAAAAACGATCAACAGGCCGACGAGAACAATTCTTTCGTTACATTCGAAACGCGATAAGAGAATCGATAAGGGAGATAAGGATTGACCAAACTCTGGTCGACGGATTCGACGGGAAACCCAGGTAATGATGAACGGCACAAATAATGCAATAAATTAACAAATAAAAGACGTCGTGTGACATCGGATAATGACGAACAGGGATGATCGTTATTAATCCTCCGGAAATTGTTTCACACGTAACAAACAGTCCGATAAGGTTGAAACAAGGAACATCCAACAACACTGGTATCGCGATTCGAGTCTACCATTGGTCTCGAATCTGTCGAGCAAGAGAAGATCGTCGAATTCGTGAAAAATCGTGAGGAAACGTTTCCTTCCGGCAATGAGGTGTTCGTTTATCGAGAAATCTGTCATCGTGTCACACGTGTGCACGTTTTTGCACGATTTTCTCGGATTTCACGAATACTCGAGTTCTTTCACTTTGACTCGCTCTGTCCGTAAAAATCTGGACTAAAATACTAAAATAAATTTATCAATATATCAAAAACAGTAAATTATCGTATCTTTGCGAGAGATCTGACTGAAAAGCAACGAAAAGTGGCGGGTATAGGGTATAGACTTACGAAGTGCACGGTTTCCAAGTTCCAAATTACCGATATTTAGTCGTCGCAATTCAGATGTTTGCTCTCGTGCGTTTTTATCGCTTTCTCCGGTCTCTGTTTCTACGTCACGCGTTATCAGCGATAACACGTAGAGTGCAGCGTAAATTCACTGGCCGTTGTGCAAAAGGAAGAGAAAGAAACGAGGGAAAGCCTGTGGGGACGTGTAATTGGATTTCGACACGCTCGACTGTTACGTCTTCGACGACTTTCTGACGGCTATTATGCCGTATCTCTGCTTCGAAATCTTCGGTAACTTTTCACACGGTGACGATTATAATTATTATACCTATTCACATGTGGAATTTATTCTGGCGTGTACGTGGAACGGCAACATTTCGACATCGCGGAGCAAAAACAAGTTTGGTCAAGATACCGATACAGATCGATCGTGATTTCCGCCATGTTTGCTTACCGCGAATTTGACAAACACGTGTTGCAACCTTGACACGGGACATTGGCAACGTGATTTGCGTTTCACTGCGGGTAAAACGAAGAACGTCGGTTGTTGGTTCGTTTGTATCGTGAAAAATATCACTGCCACATTTTCCGGCTACAACGACAATATTATTCTATTTTTTTCCTTTTGCCCTCGATTATCGATGCCGCTGGACGTGCTGCGCCACGCCGTTTAAGGTCGTGTCAGGCCGTTTTAATAATTTCTCACCGGCCCGACATTTGCACAGAACAAGCAATAAATCTGGTTCGATGAACCGGCGTGAAAGGGTGAACGCACCGATGACCCGATAAAAGTGATAAGAAATGCAATTCGTAACATCAACGTGATAAGTTGAGTCACCTTTCGGATGTGATTCTCAACCGAGCCGTTTTTTTTTACCCGCGGTCTTTCGTTCCTGCACCAAGTTCTCACGGTGGACGCGATTTCATTTCAGTATCACGAGTGTGAAACATCGCGCGCGTGTGTGTGAAAATCCTATAATTTCCGTGCTTTTCAATAGTGAAGCGATTTTAATACGCGCTAATCTACATAGGTTGTTCTTTCCAATTTTTTTTGTTTTTTTAGATTCAACTTGTCTTACGTTTTTGTATGAAATACCGACAGAGCCATTCGCGAGGAATCCAACAGAGTTGCAACACTCGGAAGTTGTCAGGTGCCATAAAAAATAAGCGTGAAAGGGGTGAGAAATTGCCACTAAAGACACATCAAATGATTCATGTGGAAATAAAATAATTTCCCTGGTTTCTAATACTTCGATATTTTAATACATTCTAACCTACACTTTTCTTTCGATTTTTTTTCTTCTACGAAGATTCAACTCTGATTTCTCCACGACAAATCCAACAAAGTTGGAACACTCAGAAATACCCAAATTTCGCAAAAAATAACGGTGAAAGAGGTGAGAAATTGCAACGGTTGAAGAATGATTAAAAAATACACGTCGATCGAGGATTTTTCCTAAACCTGTCCGTCTTGAAACGACCTCGCCGGCAACTCTGATTCGTATCCTCCAAATCACTTGACCCAATGATTTTTTCCCAGACACCCGGTATGAGCGTCGTTTGACAACGCTGCTCTTTGCTCTTAACCTGGTAAACGACGGTGACAGTTTATCGGTAAACGTAGGAAGGTACGAGAAAAGTGTTCCGAACACGCTTACGTGTCGCGATAATTGCCCTCACAATCGTGGCGTTAAGACTCAGTGGCGTTAATCGAAGAAGACTTTAAACCTCCGCGTCACGAGATCCGCGTTCTCTTGTGTTCCTATCGACAGGTATCTGGTGGATTTTTAGACAGGATTTTTAGACGTTACAATAACCATACTCGATTCTGATGCGATACGTTACCCCTTATCTGTCTCGTTTCATCTGCGTTGCGTACACTCCTGGTCAAAAAGATAGCACACCTGTGCTATTGTTAAGATCTCGGGGATAGGTACACTCGAAATTCTTCAAATTTGACGAATGGTATATAACATATAACTACAAACTGAAGCTTAGCTGTTTTTCAGCGCTTTCGAAGCTTTTCAAACAATGCAAAGTGTTGTAGTTTCCTTTTTTTTTTCAATCTGTCGGAAAATAAACGTTTCATTGTTCAAAATGTGCTGTCATTTCGCCCACCTTGTTTTACACGTTTCGTCGATAAACACACAAAGTAACGATAAAGTTCCACTTTGCGATTAAATGTTATATTGCTATGGGGGGTAATGTTTGTATACCATTCGTCGCATTTCAAGAATTTCTAGCGTATCTTTGAGAACTGAACGACTATCTTTTTGTGAAAGTGTTTATCAATCGATTACGAGATAGGTAAAGACCTAACGCGTAAACCTTTGAAAGGCACTTCACTTGTGAGAGAAGTATTCGAAAAATGGTTGTGGATTTTCTCGTCAACTGCACGACTGTATTTTACAAGCGTAATTTTATTTATCAACCGTGCTACTGTATTTTATCGCTACATTGGTGTACCAGCCCATACGCATCCACCCAAGCAACCATTAATCTTCGCTTCTTACGTTGGAATCGCAAACTGTAGTCGACCATATGTCGCTTCGTTTCTGACAAGCAAGGGTAATTTCGGTTGTAGAGTTGAGGAGAGAAAAGACACGACGAATTGCTTTACAAAACAAAAATTTCTTTCGTTTCGTAATAATTCATCGGTTCAACTCTGAATCAATTATTCCGAAACGATACCCGTTGTCGCGCGATTTCCCTGTTTGTCAAATTATTCGAACTTCCAAAACGATTTCCTGCAACAACACCGGGTGTCTCATTTGTAACGAACGTCTAAATCATTTCCACTGCTGTGGAAAGTAAGAGAAAGTGAGTTTGAGAAGATCATATCGTTTAACCCTAGAGCGGTCTTCGGGTCTTTTTTGACCCACCGCCTTTTTATATTCTTAGTCATTTTTTCTGTTACCAGGTTTACGTTCCTTGACATTATTTTAAACGTTTATCGTCTAGGTTCATATGTCGCGTTCGAAACGAAAATTATTACACATAAGGTCTTAGGTCTTAAGTGTACAGTCAAAGCGAAGAACGCACTGGGGTTAAGGACGCGGAAAAAGTTCCACCAAGGTCATTTAGTAGGTCGTTCCAAAAGGTATCAACATTCCTTTTTCATACTGACATCTACTTTTTACCAAGGTGAGTTCAACGACCTTCAAACGACTGCAACAGAAAAATAAACAAACACGTTCATATACGAAAAATATCAATGACCCTCAAATGACCTTGGGGTGATTTTTTCATCATGAACTCCTTCAGTCGAGCTTTCTGTCTCGTATATCTGACCTTCAAGGTGACCTTGAATAGATTTTTCACATTTTCTTGCTTTCAGTAACACTGAAAATAATTCAGCTTTTCTCTGTTATCACTAAGACACCCTGTATATCGCGTTAGTCACCAAATCCTGTACATCTCCAAGTGTCCGAAAATCAGACGGTAGCCAGTAACCGTAGAAAATCCCGAAGGGAAATTTCCTTCTAAAAGATATACACCGGGCCGTGTCCCCCTAAATCCCCGTCGAGTTATCCTCGCTTCACGCCGCGTTAAGCGTTGAACGATCGGCGAGGAATCCGCGACGAGCGTGATCCGCCGCCGACAAAAGGGGATGATCGCGCGCGCGCTGGAAACAACGTGGCGCAGGTTCCTGGACCGGTGACCAGCGTGTCCGCCCACGCGAGGACGCCGGTCGTTCTAAAAATATACAATCCGGTCAGCGCATACGGTGCTACCGGTTTTAAATCTCGCCGCTACCGTCCAGGAACCGACCGATTCAATGCTTTCCGTGGAAATAAAACGAGAGTACCCGTGGCGCCCGGTCATCGGGGACACCAGAGGATCGTTAACACGTTCACCGGCCACGTTGCTCACCTGTGACCGGAGATTGTTTCCTCGACGGTGCCATCAGGAGGTCATCAGTGACCGGAGGGCCTCAAATGTTTAGGATAAGTGAAATGAAATGAATGTCGTCAACTAAATGTTTCGAACATCCAAGCTAACCGGACGTTATTTTGAATTTTTAAAAAAATAATAACAAAGCATAATAAGCTTAGTGCAATACTGTGCTTGGAACAGTGACAATTTTCTCGTGGCCCTCTGAGGGAAATATGGAAATTTCGATCGGGAGACGATCGTACGATCGTGATAAATGCCGCATGTTGCAACGAACGATCGTGATTATCGGGTGAGAGTCAGGTGAGGGAACGTGTAACTGCAAAAGTGATGTTCAACTGATTAGGAGATAACAGCAAACATTCTGACGCTGAATGACAACAAACGTTTAACGAGCCAAGCCGTATCAATTAATACTCGTAAACATATTGACACGTAATATTCGAAATACATATTTCTTTCATATCTGAGCTTGTATGACCCTGACGGTTCTTGTATAGCAGATGGATGAATTCGTCTTATTACACGCCTTTCATTTAAAAAATTAAAGGTGACCTTCGTTTCTCGAAAAATATAGCAAATATAAAAAATTGATTTTTTTCATCTTTCATTTTGTTCCTAGTTACCATTTACGAGAAAAATGTATATCTTTCAATTTTGCGAATAAATGCATAATTTTCCACTGTTTTCTTGTTGGTAGAATCATTATGCCGCGGCTATAAAGATTCTTCGGTTTTTGTAATTAAAATATTTTTCCTTTCATATCTTCATTTTCAATCTTTAGCTTTTATCAGAAATGCCACTTACAGGTAAATATCGCGTTTCGATTACAATTTCAACCACGTGCTTGAGAAACTTATACAACATATTAACAGTTTCAATGAAAGCCTTCCGATTTTTTTTTTTCTGGAGTAGATTTGTAAAAGAAATGACGAATTCTAGATAAGAGTAAAAGAAAAAATAGCTTTTTTATTCACAACTACATTATCGCAGTGATGCAATCGTGCAAGATATCTACGATAAGATATCAGCTGCTTTCATATATAAAGAAAAGCCAAAGTCACCCGTATACAGTTCGACAGAACGGTCGATACTATCACTAGTCAGACGAAATCCTTTGATATAAGTCGGTAAACATAACCTAGCACGTTAACCTACATAACAGTAATTATCCGATACTGTGTATACCGAAACTACAAACGCTTAGGCAATTGTGAAATACTCCAACGATTGTTCAGAAGAAAGCTCTACGCCCGAAGGGAAATAAGTGGATCCAACCAGTGCCAAACGTTAGTACCTGTTATTATCTAGAATAAAATCTGAAATTACCAATTCATCGGGAAATCACAATTTTCTCTTTTCATCTCGATCTCTTTCTCCCTTTCAATCATCGTTCCAACGAACGACGAGAAAAAGGAGAAACTCTATAGTACGTTGGAAAGGTAACTCGGTAGCTACGTCCCGGCATTACCAGCTAATTAAGACCCCCAATAAAATCTAACCGACGTAGCAGGCATCATAAATCACCGAACGAACGAACGGAGAGAGACGAAACGGGACGGTTCGCGTCGTGGAAAAGTAGCTCGGTGCTCGCGTTCCCAATCGACGTTTCGTATCCAGTCAATTAATATCTTTCTACGTCCGCGCGCGGGCGAATTTGATTAACGGCGCGGCAAGTGCATCCGCCTAGGCTGTTGCACGCGTGAAATTGCCGGCTACCGGTCCTTCCCCGCCTAGTATTAAGCATCGATCTGTCGATATCGATGGTGGCATTCTACAATTCGAGATCGACTACGTCTCTCCTCGTTGACTCCAGTTTCTATCGTTCGTAGCGGTAATGTCATCTCTCTACAAGCGCTATCCCTGATACACGAAGGATTCACCTGGCCTTTAACTCTCCCTCTGTCTCTCTCTCTCTCTCTCTCTTTCTACGTATCCAAGCTCTCGCTCGATCTCATCTGATATCCAATGACAATGTCTCTCGGCACCGTTCTCGCCATTAATCTATTCTCCTCTTGTGCCTTGTCGTCAACCTGCCCCGGTGAATGCAGATAGTCCTCGATCGTTCGACGATTCGAATGACTCGCCTGCTTCGCTCCCTCGCTCTCTCGATCGCGGCTGGAATCGGTGCATCGCACTTCGGATAATGCGTATACGTATAGTTTCCGTGTGCATTAGTTTCGTTGGACTCTTTGTCTCGCGAGCACCACGCATTTGCAAGTCGAACGACGAAAGATGATTATTCGGTATTGGCGAGCTACCGCGAGGCTACTGTGCGTAATTCTGGAAACTCGTATGAATACCGGCTGGATGATTATACTTTGCTTTTAACGTGTTGGTTCATGGTTAACGATAATTTATGTACATTCTCGATATAAGTAGCGATAATTTAGATATACCAGCTGCCTACTTGTTACTTGATGAACTTCATCTTCGTTCAGCCTTTCTCTGCAAGCGGTTTTCATTTAGTTAAGAGAAATCGCACGATATAAGGGTATTTATAACAGCAGAGTAGTGGAAATATATTGTAAGAGAAATAAATAAAAAAAGGAAGCTGAAATTGGAACAGAAAAGTGTATGTGATTGGTCGCCTAAAGTATTCCGTCATATAGGTTTTCGATCCCGTTCATTTTTTTCCCCCGTTTCTGTTTTTTTTTTTTTTCATCCCATTGTCCCCGCACAGAGTAATATGCTGATACTTATTTATGTGGTCGCATTGTACGGCTAGTAGCCGGTGCGCCTGGGTGCATCGTATGCATTGTGAATCAGCGCTCGCAGTAGGAGCACATTGTATTCTTGTTTCTCCGCCTGTTTACCCATTCATTGGTCGCATAAAAAATTGTCACTTAGCCAAGTATCGCGATCCCATGAATATCTTTCGCGTCCCCGCAAATTATCGTAAAATTAAAACACCGTCGTTCCTCTGGTTTATTCATATTCCGAATATCGTTCTTTTTCATGCTCGTTTCGCGGCTTCGTTTCGTCGTGAAAATTGTTGGTGCGAAGAAAGCGATAGTACGAAGTAACTAAGTTCAACGAATCGTGCAACAATGTCACGCGATCGATTCTCGATGATATTTCGACGTCGATAACATCGCTTCTTAAAAACGCCGCGTCGCGTCGCGTCGACGAGTAACTCCTTCAACTACCCCCGTGAAGTTGCTCGCAGAAACTACGCAGTTACGCTCGGGTGTCGTTCCGTCGTGTCATACGCGCCTCTACGAACCGCTCCAAAGTGCATACAAGCGTGCCACGCGTTTGTGTGGGTTCCCTCTCACTCTCTCTCCTGTCGAGATCTCATTGCTACATGCTACACGCTTCGCTATGCCTTCGCGAGCGTTTCGCATCCGATGCTCGAAAGGAAAATCTCTTATCCTTGAGAGAATATCCTTTTTGCTCCTCGAACAACATGCAAAGCCGATAAGAAAGAAAAAGGTAACCTTAAGAAACATTGTAGAATAGGAGAAAAGCGCGCGATTATTCTTTCTTCCGTGTCGCCTCCCCTCGTGCATCAACCGATCCACGTCGAATGCACAAAATTGTACAGTTACCGGATGCTTCTAGATGTTAGTCGTGTGAAGTTTTAGCTTTCTATCTTGGACTTTGTATTTTTGACATTCTGAACGAAACGAAGTAACGCCTTTTGAGTACGAATATTTTGATTTTGGGCGAAGATAATGTTTCGTACTTGTGCTCATTTCGAAGTACGTAATTTCGACGTGGATCGACTCACGCGTACCTCGATACGTCCAGCATTAGAGTACGCACGGCACTACACTCGATTTCCAGCATTTTCATTTTCGTTCCATCGCTTTACCCCACTTGACCCTTACCGGTAAATTTACAACGCTGCGGCTGCGGACCACGCGTAAGCACACGGCCGCACATTCGTCAGAGCTCACACACACATAGCCCCACCATGCACTGCTTCGTTCTTCCCTTTCCTCGTGATGTTCAAGTCCCGATGCGCGCGCATCGTTCCCCCACCACGCTTGCAACCGGCCGCGCGAGGCGACCGGAGTGGGGGAAAGTCGACGCGAGTAGACGTGTATTTCAAAGTAAAGCTCATTTCGGAGATCATTTCCACGCCAGACCTCGAGGAGTATAGACGTGTTTCTCGTTACCTAAGCTCAGTCGAGAGTTCTCGTGTCGCTTTACTCTCTCTTTTGCACCCCTGTTATATACACGCGTGTGATAGTCGCGCCAAAGAGGACAGTCGCGAGACGCAACGTGGTTTTACAACCATTCACCGTGGCACCGTGCGTGCGTGCGTGCGTGCGAGCGAATTTGAAGGAGAAAGAAAAAGAGAACGAACGTAGCGGTGAAAAAGGGGAGAAAGAGTTCGTTTCCTTCTTTCTTCCCTGTCGCGCGGATATTTCGTTTGTGCCCTCGTGTTCCAAGAGGTGA
>NW_017100481.1:954100-963334 GCF_001263275.1 Habropoda laboriosa | reverse complement strand
AAGCAGACTCTCTCTTTCAAGTGCATCGTGTGTCGTGCTTTTCACCGGAGGACATTGAACTCTCTGTGCCGTCGTCCCGCGGGACGTTTTTCTTTTCTAATTTTGAACTGTCATCGACTGCGTCTCAGTGGCAACTGACGAACGTAAAACACCATCGTTCGCGCTCTCCGTCTGTTCGACGGAGTTCGATCATCGATTGAAGTTCGGCAACGGACAGTCTTACCTGTATTCAGCACCTATGGAAAGTGATCCATTCGAGGATCCACCTTATAGACGTTGTAGACGACGCGATTGAGAAACGCGTCGGATAAGAGGAAAAGGGGGAAACATAGACCGAACCCCCCTTGTGTATACAGAGTACAGTCGGAGTCGTGTTGACGACGTCATTTTTTCGCCCGGAGACTCTATCGTCGGTGATCCAAGGCGGTCGCGATATATTCTGATTGGCGCGGTGCGTGTTCCACGCGGGCCACGTGCGTTTTCTACGGACAATCGGTGGCGACGATAGAGAGAGCCTTCGCGGCGACGAACATTGAGCGTGCGCCGTCAAAGTCACGTGTCCACCGCCACGAAAATACACCTTTTTCCGTGTGTGGTGCGTGTCGAGATATCGTCAGGCAACCGTGAAAAAAGATCCTTTGACTTTCTTCAGTCGTCCAACGAACCTAACGCCGATTCGATCTTCCCGTTTCTCTGTTTCGCGATTCGAGTACGAGGAAACGGAATTAAGAGACTAAAACGTTTGTTCTATCTGTGCGTACGGTAAAGAGGGGGAGAGAGAAGAAAACGTTAAGAGAAAGAGATATAGGAAGCATATAGTAGAAAAAGTGGTAGTGCTTGATCTACGGACTGAATTGGTTCGATTACAGTGTCGACGATCGAGAAGAAATCGAGAAGTAAGATTGAAGAGACTTGGTGCACCTGCTCGAAGAAGAAATGGCGATCCCTTTCGCTTTACCATCCGACGACGAGGCGGAGGCCCAGGGACAACAGTTGGAGCAACTGATGCTCGACCTGTACGCCGTCTTGCAACAGGTCCTTCGAAGCAGGACAGCCCAGCATCCGTCGCGAAATCGTGAGTTGAACGATTTTTTACGACTCGTCCTCACCTACCTCGAGGTTTTCCTACGCGTCCTTGCACGGCTGTCGAACTACCCATTGCGATGAACGATCCCGATCCGATCTGTTTGCCCGTCGCGGCAAACGTCTTGAGTTCTGTCTACCTTAACCGAAACGAAATCACCGTTTCCAACCACCTTTAGAGCCTCTTTTGTGTGTGTACGTGTGTGTGATCCACGCCAACTTGGCGTCACGTGCTTCAATCGCGCTTCTTTTTTTTTTCTCCACTGTCTTTCTTTCCCCGTGTCTCTCTGGTTCTGTCTCCGTGGCTAAGATACAGATTGGGCTAGATACATTCTTACCATGGTCCTATTCCGACGGCTTTTCAGGAAGACGAAACAGAAGATTCGGGACCGTTTAGATGGAATTGCATGCGAATGACGATCTTCTGCGGGGGACGGTGGAACTAGTCGTGAAAAAAAAAAAAATCTCGAGAAATAATTTACTCGAATCCGTTGAGTCTGTAATATACTTAATGTAACAGAGGTTGTTCGTAGTATTTTTTTTTTTTTTTTTTTGATACGTAGATTAATCGACTGACTCCGTTGAAGCTCTTGCGCTTCGACATTAGACAGAGAGAAAGAGAGAGAACGAGAGATTGTACAGATTCAACAATGTTATACATTGAGTGAAAATGCTGTGAAACTGCTGTGAGAAAAAAGAAACAAACCGCTGTTATTATTCCTTTTGACTTTGTAATTATAAATTACCTAATTTATCTATTTATTTATTTATTTAGTTAGAAATGTAATTTAACACCTTTTTTTACCGCACTTTTCCTCCTTTTTCTGTTTGCACACTTTTGTATTATATAAACACTAACCACGAAATGCTGTTTTGTTACGATTCAATAAATTGTGCATACGTTTGAATTATTAATGGCTGCGACGCAATTAATTTCCACTTATCACACACGGGAGAGCCGCGCGAGCATGCTCGAGAGTAGGACACTCGACGGCACGCTGCGTATCGACTAGAGGTGCAACACGTGGTTGTCGCGCGCAACAACGCCGACACCAGTTTTCGCGTGGAACAACGCGCCCGATTTCCCCTTCCGCAGGTAAAATTCACTAGAATTATATTTTCTCATGAGTCGAAAAGAAAAATCACAAGTTTCTCCATTTTTCATCGGTTCATCGTTGTCAATCGTGGCGAATCGCGCGGTTCGCGGTTGAAATTACGTCTCGTGGAATCTGTAACAGTTCGCGTTGTAACTTTGACGAGAATTCGTGAAACAGGCGAAGCGTGTCACAGGTCGTTGACACGAGTGCCGGCTGTTGCACGATTTTGTCGAAAATCCTGATACATTTGACCGGCGGTCATTGTCCTGTGAGTCAGCGTCGAAAAATCTCGATCCATCGAGACGGTATCCCGACATCTTCTCACCGTGATTTCGCGGATACGGGAGAATAAGAGACATTGCTTCTCGCTTGATTAACTCGTTCTTTCTTCCTGATACTAACACGCGTTTCTGTTATTTTTCCTTACTAATTCGTAGTTGCTGTCAAATTTCCGTTTTTACTGAAATTTTTGAGAGATGGAAGTAGTTTTGTTTGGAAGATAACGGTTGCGATGGTGATCGCACTATTAAACCCTTTGCGCTTCGAGCACTTTCTTGTGAAAGTGAAATTTTTTAGAAGGGAACGCGCTTGGTTTTAGAAAAGAAGAAATTATAAATGTTTATGAATTTATTTTGCTGACTGACATATGAATGTGAGTGAAATGCAAAGGGTTGAAATGTCGAATGTGCTTCAAAATTCTTTAGAAGAATGTAGCACGATGGACGTAACTAAAAACGCGCTCGACGAATCACACATTTAACTCTGCGTTAAGCCTGGTGAATTTTGGTGACACTTTGAAAATTTAGAATTCTTATATTTTATTCGCATTTTTGTAAAATCTCAAAACCACCGAAATCTCGTGCAGGCTTTATTCGAATTTTATGAAATCCCAAAACCACTCAAATCTCACGAACGTTTAATTCGCATTTTTTAAGTCCCAAATCAGTGAAATCTGAAAATTCAAAATTAACAAGGTGAGACAAATTTCACGAGACCAGAATAGTTAACTATTTGCCACGTATTTTCTACCACGCCACATCTAACCTAACCATAACCTCGTTCTAAAAAAGTTCACACTGTCACTTGCATCCACTTTCAAAGCCGTCCATCGGCGTCTCGACGTTCCTCTCCGCAGTACAGTTCTCTTTCTTCCGAAAAGCGTCGGAAAACCCACGGGAGAAACCGAAAGGAGGGTCGAGAAGAGAGAGGAACTAGCGGGAGGCGTAAATTGCGGTAACTTATATTCGGCGCATAATGAAACGCGGCTTTACGAGGGTGCAGCGAGCGAAAGGGGGCGAGTATAACAGATGTAGCGTGGGTGTAGAGTCGAGAGTATGGCAGACGATGTCCGGCCATGACCCTGCACCGCTGCTCGAGCCTTCTTTACGGCGATAGAGAACGGGCCGGCCGGTCGGCAATCGACAGGAGAGTAGGAGGAGAGAGAGAGAGAGAGAGAGAGAGAAAACTGGCTGGCAGAAAGCGTGGAAGAGAGAGATGAGAAGAGCGATGGTCAGGCACACCGGAGTAAAACGCGCCATAAAACGCGATGCAACGGCTCGTTCCCCGAATCTTGGATGTCGATCGTTCACCAGAGATTGCACTATCGAACGTGAACCGCCATCGCGACGATTTGCTCGCTCTTCGTGCCGCGATCTATACGTTTATCTCGCGTACGAAATACACCGTCGATGGTTGAACTTGAAGAGGACACTTCTCGTCCCGTTCATAGCGAACGACCAGTTTCGACGGTGATAGGTTATTGCTCTGATACAGTCTGCCTGAAATCTGTTGGACGTTCAAGGCCACTCGGGTGGAAAATCTATCGGTGTCGATTAGATGATTCACGTTAGTATTTCTTGTACCTTTCTTTTCTTTTTTTTTTTTGCTCTTTCATCGATCGATTCGAATTGTAAATTAGACTTTTTGTTGTTGTAATTTATGGTTATTTTTGTGTTTTTAAGCAAGTTTTACGTTAGTACACGTACTAACTTGGTTCACGGTTAAGAAACAGTAGGAGGTTGCTAATTAATTCGAGAGGCAGAGCTTTAGCGTTGAATAATTCACGAAATATATTCGAGCGGCTGTGTAACGATAATTTTCGTAATACAACCGGCTATAAAACGTTGGTGATCGAAGGTCGATGCACTCCCGGCCGGCTCGAAATGCGCGATTAGCCGGGAGGAAACGTCGTGGGATAGCATTCTGAATGCATTTTGCCGCAGTTTCACGGCAATACGTCGCTAACGAGCCTTTGATCTCGCCGGTCGAAAGAAACCACAAAATTGCATCCGGTCGTCGGCCACTGTGTGTTATATACTGTTGTTTCCAAGTGACGCAACGTTCCTCGAAATGTTTTGCCGCTTACGTACGTGTGTCGTCTCCAGCTTTTCGCGTCTCTTCGATAAAACCCTCGTTAGAGAAAAGAAAGGAAAGAAGAAGCGAGAACTGCTTCGCCGAAGTGCTGTCTGATCGGGATTTTTCTCCAAATGTAAAAAATTCTCTCTCTCTCGTTACGAGGTGGAGTTACGCACGGGACCCGTTACTCTCGAAACGAGAATAGTTGGCTGTGGCCGCGTTGTGTGAGGGTCAATAACCATAGTTCGGTTTCGGAGAGAAGATGCAGAATCTGGCGGGCTACGAACGCTGTTGCATCGAGTCGGGGGCGGTTATTTATAGAAACAGCTGTGGCCAGTCCCGTTCGAGTCTTCTCCCGTGACATTTGCAGAAAACTTCCCCCTCGTCATCGTGCTCGCGTAAACGCGACCACGGTAATAACGATTACGCGCGTTACTCGATAACCCCTCGCGTCTTCTTTTTCCTTCTTTCTTTCTCGTCTGTCCCCTTTCACAGCTGTGTTTCTCTTTCTCCTTTCGTATGTCATCTGTAACAGTTTTATCTGCTCCATTTGGTATTACGTTTTAACCGTGGATAGCCTTTCGCGACGCGTCATCGAGTCGCATTTCCCACGAGTCGAACCGATATGTAAGAACGAATCGAACTGTCCCCCGCGATCGCTCTAATCAGAAGGCGTTTAATTTCTCGGTAAGAGAAAGATCGAGTGTCGTTCGTAAAACGATAGCCCCTCGACACTGAACTTCGTATTATGTTACTTTGTCGTAAAGCCTTGTCTGGTATACGGTGCACCGAATTTCCGAGAGAAATTCGGGGTTAACGTAGCGTTCCGTATATACCGGGAATAAGTCACCCCTTTTTGCGTTGCAATCTTACTTTCTTCTGTTTTCTTCTTTTTTTTTTTTTGTCGTTTTGTGAGGGTCGAGGGTTGTGGAAATTCGGTGAAAAGTTCGTGGGTCAAGTACGAAAGTGTAGCCATTTGTGGTTCTATAATTTTTTCTTTTTTTACTCTATCAGTGATAGATGAAAGTGGAAAATTAGCGGTGATCTAATATCTGGTGATAAAGAACCTCGCTCCAAAAGTCATACAGGTACTGGATCACTGCCTATTTTTCACTTCTGTCCATTTCTATTACGCCACTGCAAACACCTCTATTTAGCAACTGTAAAAGGAAAAGAATGACAGAGTCACGAAACTGTGCATCGATACACAAATGATCACATACCACACAGTAAAAATTGTCAGCACCAGTCAATAATTCTTCTTAAGCTACGAACTTTTATAACGACCTTCTTATTGCGTATATCGAAGGAATTTCAACTGTAGGTAACTCTCAATTTTTGCGTTTCATTAAAAAAAATTCTCGGTTACTCGGTGAACTTTTCCCGATTTAAATCTGCTAGTCGTTGACTGCGACTGTTGTATCAGTACAGCTGCACGATATTTCGATTATCTCAATTTCTCGATAAGATCGACAAAATTTCACTGGTAACGGTCTAAAGAACAAACTCTGTAATTTTGCGTTTGATTCGAGAAAAAGTTCCCGATTACTCGGTAAACTTGACTGAATCGAGTCTGCCGGTAGTCCCAGTGGTGATCGTTTCGCGTTGAATTCTCCTCATCATGGTTTTCCCAACGGATGTCCGGAAGACGATCGATCCGGAACACGAAGAACGAGAGCACCGACCATAGTCTATAGACCTGATGAAATATTGAAAGGAATTCGTCATTGCCGATTGTCCAGTTCTCGATGGCCGTAGTCTCTCTCCTTCCATTCATCCGTGGAACCAGGCGTTATTGGCGGACCCCTTAAAATATTCATCGTGCCACTACCTTCTTTTCCTTTCTTCCTACACATTTCTCCCGGTCGCTCCTCGTTGATGGTTCGTTATCGTCACCGGTTCGAGTCGAGCTTTATCTTCACGCCGACGGGAACAATGCCGTATCTTACTTATCTAGCCGCCAGTACCAGACTTATCGAATTTTCTTACTCACCTCTGCCTTTTTTCTTTCTCTCTCTCTCTCTCCTGTATACACGTTGCGCGAAACGTTGGAAAGATTGATTAATGGAGAGAGGGTAGCTTTGGGTTGATCAGATCGGTGCTGACAAAGGAACATACCGAAGTGATAATAACCAATTTTGATCAAATTTCGGTATGTAGTGGTGTTCAAAAAAGTATGCGATATGTATTTTTTTAGGTTGGAAATTGTCCACCTTGAAGGTGTGGAAATCGTCCTTAAAGGTGTACGTAGTAAACATATTTGGTCTGATATCTCGAAAAGTATTAGAGATTGAGAACGGTGTAAATTGAGAAATTTTGTATTTTTCAAAGATAAAGGGTCTGTAGATTACACACTCAAAAGAATTTTGATGTTTTGCAAAATAAATGTGGACAATTGTCGATAAAAAAATACGTGTCAAATATTTTTTTGAATATTAAAAATTTCATTAATACCGATGATTATCATTAAGGAATGTTCCCTTGTAAATATAGTTTTCTGCTTTCCCATGCAATGTTTACGAAATATTAACATAGATATCATTATCAATCCAAAAAGAAAATTTCTTCCGCTTCAAAAATTAAGTTATCATTCAAATAGAAAATGTCTAAAAGACACAGTTCCAAGTCTCAAGCTTCAGAGTCTTAATCGACCAAACAGATACATCAATAATCCTCAGAATCACTTCACAATAACCACCTAAATTGACTTAACGAGTCACTCGTAGTTCCGACCAATTAACGTTTCCTCCACTCTCATCGTTGTCGCGTCGTTTTTAATCAAACCTCTAATTGCGTACTTTTCACGGATTTCGGAACTCGCTCGCGTGGGGAGCGCCGTGAATCATTAATATTCATCGAGACAAGGCAGCGTTCTCCTCCTCGTTTCTGCGGTGTTATACATTTTTACGCTCCCCTGAGCGTATTCTTCGTAGGCGGCTCGAGAGCACGCGTCTCCAGCCGTACATGAAATTCGGCTGATTTTATCTGACCGGCAACCCCTTTCCTTCGATTACCTCAGCCCCTAGGCGGCGTGGCTCTAACGTTTTATCACGGCTCGTCATCCAGATTTTATCGCGCGTGAAGATCTTTTCTTCGGTAAGCTGCTCGATACTGCACCGTGATTGCAACAGTCCCTAAACAATATTCTTTCGGCTTCGAGGTGTTTTTCAATCTCTTCCATCCTGTCTCCGTGTTTTCCTGGCTATCTTCGAATACGTAAGATCCTTTTTAATCTTGTTCCGGTAAATGAGTATCGACTTGATTATCCGTGCCGTTAATATTCATACGACCACGTTAAAATACTAATAACGATACTGTTTACATCCACTTGGGTATCGAGAGGACCTAAAACGATAGCGAATCGCAGATAGCTGAATCTTGCAGAACCTGTTCTTTGTTTCTGTGGTGTAACTTTTCGTCACGAAATTTGTCGATAACATTACGAGCGTAAGAAAAGGAACAGTTTTAACCTTTTCAGGGACACTGATACATGTGTTTTTTTTTTTTTGATTATTTTTTTTTTAAGTCCGATATTTGTGATACTAAAGAAGTGAAAATATAGCGAATAACAAATTTGTCGCATGATGTCCCAACCAGAAAAACAGTTTAATTCATACCAATTTGGAGTGAATAAAATATAATCGCATAAGAAATTATAGTACGTTTTTCCATCTTTAAAGAATCTAATTTCAGAGAGATATCTGTAACTTTACAAAAATCTAACTTCAGAGATATCTCTAACTTTACAGAAATCTAACTTCCGAGAAAATTTTTTAATTTTACAAAAATCTAACTTTGGAGAGATATCTCTAACTTTACAAAAATCTAACGTCAGAGAGATATCTCTAACTTTACAAAAACTTGACTTCAAAGAAAAATTTCTATCTTCAAGAAACTCTAATTCAGAAAAAAATGTCTAATTTCAAAAAATGAAAGTTTAGCGATGGAAATGTCGAAATAAATTCTAAAAGCATAGCAAGCGAATAAAATATATAATTTTTCTAAGCACTCTACGGTGCACCTATCTCAGAGAATAAAAATCATCGACAGTTCGTAGAAATTCGAGTTCCAGCAGCTAGAAGGAGTCGATTTCCGCTTGGGGCAGCGTTACTCACGATTCTCCGCCGATTATTAGCCACGATGTAACGGAAAGGGAGAAAGAGCGCTCGTAATTATAATCGTCGAATAACGGTGGCGAGACGTGACCGACTTGCGATGGCTTGTAAAACGTAACGAGCGGGCCGCCGGCTAACGATGTAATCAGCGATGTGCAGCTTCTTAGCGATTACGCGGCTAACGGAAGCCGCGCATCGCCTTGTCGTTGCTCCGTGAAAATAGAGCCGTCCTGTAGAATATAGCTGCTCGATATATCGGTTTTATTGGCTTCGAAGAAATTTTTTCGCAAGAATGTTCTCATAATTAACCGTTGGTTCGATCGTGAAAATAAGCGAAGTGGATTATTCGTGGGGTAATAATGTATTATTGGATTATTCTGCTGATTATTATCTGTGGATTATACCGATAGGCGCTTAGGCCTCGTTAATTACTCGAATGTTATTAAATTTATCGATGAGTTCATTCTCAGAATGTTTACATTAATTTTCACGTTGATATAGTAAAATTAAAATTTGTATCTTTTTTTACTGGATTTATTAAGATTTTTTATTAAGAAATTTAAATTTTTTAAAAAGTTTCAGTT
>NW_017100481.1:936194-953649 GCF_001263275.1 Habropoda laboriosa | reverse complement strand
GAATTGCAAAAATTATTCAAATTGTTCCAATGACATTTTCAAATTTTCTTGAGACACTCTATTCTCCACGTTAGTATTTTTAGTCACCGAAGAATTTTCATAAAATTTTAATATCTCTACACAAATGTCTATTTATAATTCGATTGCAATACATTGAGAACGTGAGAACAAGCCCGAACACCGCCCAATGCATTCGTTTCCCGCTACAATAATCAATCGAACCGCGCCAATTAATCTAGACCCGAGAAACTCGCGCTAAACTCACCGGTGCTCGATCTTTCTCGTTACAATTTATCCATCATCTCCGCTCCCAACGGGGAAAGAGGGAGTAAATAAAAAGAAAGGAACGGAGAAAGAACGCTTTCAGATCACCGGGGGGACATTGTACTTACGGTCGATCGGTGTCGGGGCTCGATTAATTCCGCCGACAACGAAATCACGAGTCACGTAGCCAATAAGAGCGTAATCAATCGGTCGAGCGAGCCACGGAACGTTTTCCTCGACACAACTTCTGCACCGCAGAATCCGATCGAGCCGTTGCTAGAGAACCGGTGGACAGAATTTATTGGGTAATCAGATAGTCGTAGGAAATCGATGGCAGGCCTCGCCGTGGCGCAACCTTGCTCCTTCATTTTTATCATTTTCCCGCTGCCTGTATCGCGATAACGTATCTGCCAATGGCCGTTTCCATACCGGAGCGATCGTTGTGTTCGCGAACGATCCTTACACGCGGAGAACTCGAGAGCGAGCAAAGGGGAATATTGTTGGATTGTTCGGAGAGTTCGTAGATAAATTTAAATTATCGCATCTCTGTTTCTAATTGAGATAGCGATAAAAGTTGGACGGTATTTTTCTCGATAGTTGAAGGCGAATCCAATGCACTGCTTAAATTATTCGTAAGATGAACAGGGGTGGATGTAAGTCGAATTATGTTTTTTGCGCGGGTGTTGAATTTTTCGTGACAACGCTCCATCGCGAAAAATATAGTTCGCTTTGTGTTGAGGGGTTATATTAAATAAATGACTCGTGAGGAGTAAGATAGGTAAATAATTATATTTTAGACGATGTTCACAAGACGGGCGCACAATTAGAACTGCATACAAAACGTGGTGACAGTGTGCACATTTATACCTGGGGTGTTCGCAGGCACCCCCAAACCATATTTAGCGGACGTGTCATAAACGTAACGTGAAGAAGAACTCGCTTCTTCCAATGTTTTAGGATGTCGAGTTTTCCACGCAGTACTCATAAAACATTTTGCTTCAACACTTTGGGAGTAATTTTAGGAGTGCGTTGAATTTATCTTCAAGTAACGAGTAAAATAGCTTTGATTTTTGTCGCTATCTCGATTAGAAACAGAGATACGTCAGTTTGAATTTTTCTTACATTTCGCTACTTTCCTAATCACCCAATAGTAGCGTTTGAAACTAAATATTTTTTGAATATAGAATTTTTTGGAATAACAGGATTATTATTTGAGAACTCTAAAAACTCTCTGGAATTGAGGACTAAGAATCTTGGTTTCACAATATTAGCAAAGAGAGACAACGTTTACTGCTTCGCATAGTATACTATTATAAATACAAAAGCTACAACTTGCTTTACTTCCTTCAAAAAATGAGACGAAGACGAGCAAGAATCTTCGATAGTTTTTACCTCGATCAGTGTCAACTATTTTGCATTGGCGGCCTAGAATTGCACTCGCAAAGAGCGATCATGTCGCAGAAGGAGGAATTGTTCGTGTTTTTCTAACACCGTTATATACGCGAATTCGCAATTACCCCGCGTTCGTGTTTCCCCGACTCTCCCCTATATACAGTGATCGAAAAAAGTATTCATACACCCTATAAAATGGAATAAGTTTTTTAAAATTGGGCCAAACGACTTGAGTTTTTTTTAGAAGTTAGAAAGATCAGTTTACTAGATGATGTGTAAAAAAATTTTTGAAAACACTGCAATTAGTCGGAATCGCGAAGAAAATAGCGAAGGTCGTTTTTGCAACTTTTTTATCTGAGCTCGTAATGAAAATCGAAAAAATACGTTTTGTAGATCTATGTCAATTATACACACGCTGAAAATTTCATCGAAATCGGTGGATGGAGAAACAAACGACAGGCATCGAAAGATGTAAGAATCTGCAGATTTATTACAGTTCTAGGCCGAAAGTCGTGAAATAGTGCGATTTTCACCATCTTTAACCGTTTGTAGCTCATAGCAACATTAACCGATTTCGATGAAATTTTCCGCGTGTGTATAATTGACATAGATCTACAAAACATATTTTTTAAATTTTCATTACGAGTTCCGATAAAAAAGTTGTAAAAACGGCCTTCGCTATTTTCTTCGCGATTCCGACTTATTGTAGTTTTTTCAAAAAATTTTTGACGCATCATCTAGCAAACTAATCTTTCTAACTTCTCAAAAAAACTCAAGTCGTTTGGCCCAATTTTAAAAAAGTTATTCCATTTTATAGGGTGTACGAATACTTTTTTCGGTCACTGTATGGAGCACTCTGAAATTCTGGACCAAGAATCTTCGTTTAATATTAATTGGCAGACCTTGAAACGAACTTGTCGAAACGACGAAAAAATCCGTCCGCGTGATTCCAGGTGGAAGAAAGACGAAGAGAATGAAAAGAAAAATGGAGCAATCGATTGTCCTCCACGTGTAAGAACGTGGTAGGGGACATTTATATCGGGGCCCGGAGGTTTTACGAGATTTCCGCGAAGCGTTCGAAAGTACCTGATTCCGTGCCGGTTCGAAGTAAGACGCAGAATCCCCCTCGCCTTTGTGCGAAAACGTTCACCGTTTGCCGCGATTTCAGCAACGTTACACGAGAACGATCGTCCACATCCTGGAGAAATCATCGCGCATTTACGACCCTGCTTCCCTCCAATGGGCTCAGGATACGATATTTTCTATAACAGAACGTAAACTACGAAGTTGCGCACACATAAATTCAATGGTTAGGCTTTCCTGCCGCGGTGACTCATTTGCGCATGTACTTTACCGGAGAAATGCGCTAAAACTGGATATCTACGGAAACCTTCTTTTTTTTTCTCTTAATGAATAAACACTATCTAACGTGTTTTTATATTTTTTGTTTTTTTTTTAAGTAGGAAGAATGTTGGAATTAACGGAGGAGGATTGGAAGTAATGTTTAGTTAAGCTGTTAATTGAGGAAGAGGAGTTAGGTTGTCATTGGTTAACGAGTATTATTTGGTATTTCTTGAAAAGTGGGAAGAATATTGGAATTACCGGAGAAAAATCGAAAATGATCTTTATTTAACGTGGAAACTTGGGAAGACGAGTTAATTAATACTTAGAATACAATAAAATATTTATCGAGGGATTGTTCGTTTTTAATTGTATCGTTAAACAAATTACATCATATTCGCATTTTCGAAAATCGAAACAAAGTAACGGGTTACATTTTTTGTCCATTTTTAATTATAAATCTGTGGGATTTTATTTTTCTTTGAGAGGTGGACTCTGTTAACACATAAATACCAACATTACAAATAAAATACCCCACCAAACACCACAATTACCCAGAAACATAACGCAGCAGTGACTCCACATACCATAAAGAACCACAACCTCCCTCTACTTCCCGTGGAAGTTCCGAGATTCATTTTCAGTTACAAACTCCGTCACATTCCCATTCACCAGAAGTAAAACAAAGTAACTGCTCGCAATTTTTTCTCACTTTTAATTACAAATCTCTGTTTGAAAAGTAGATCCGCTTGGCAGGTTAATGCCAACGTTACAAACAAAATACCCCACGGAACACCACAATTACGCCAGCAGCAGAACTCAGCGGTGACTCCGCACGCCATAAAGAACGCACATACCCTCGCTCTGCTTCCCCGTGGAAACTCCAACGTCGACGTCCAAATCGCGTAAAAATTAATCTGGTGCCCCACTCCGGTTGTAGATCTGACGAAACGATCCGATCGGTCTTTGATACGACGCAGTTCGACTGTGTTCCGTCCCATTGTCCCGGAAAAGTGGCAAAAGAGTGGCACGATAAAAACCTCCGTGGCTCGTATAATACGCGGCGGCACACCGCGAGCGTTCTCGCGCGCGCGCGCGCGTATGTGCATAACACGTGTGCGTGTGTGTGTGTCGCGGCTGCAGCGGCCTTGAGAGGGGTTCTTTGTGCAGTTGAGCGTTCACTGCATCTCACGTATGGCGCACACACGGTGCACGGTCACGCGTGCACACACACACACGCGTCGTGTGGATCGCGCGAGCGAACGAGCGCCGCTAGGGTTGACGTTACACGTCCACTGTAACAAGTTGCGTTGCACTTACGCGTACAAAGGGCGCTCCGTGTGAGTCACGTGCTCGCATATGCCGGGGAACAAGCTCGATTCGCTCCCACTCTTCGCCGTTTTCCCGTGTCTCTCTTGTTTCTCTGTTTCTCTCTTTGACGGAACGCGTGTTGCACACTGTACATTGTCTCTCTAGCGTCACACACACTCGAAATTTCCCACTCGTTCCACGAATTTTTTTTTCTTCTCGTCGTTTTTGCTTCCTCGAGTTCCTTCGGGTTCTCTCTCGTTTTTTTCTTTCTTTTCTTTACCCTTCACGGATTATCTACACCGCTCTATCTCTCCGTGAAACTTTTTTTTCTCTCTCTCTCTCCACGTCTTCACGAACCCAGTTTTTTTGGTAGAGGTTTTTTTTTTCTTCTCTTCTTCTATGTTATATCTTCGTCCCCCTTCGTTCGTCTCTCCTTGTTCTTTATATATATACCAGTGCAAGCCCCTCTATACGCGTGTATACGGGTTCTCTGGTTCTTTTTCGTCGATTCTAACCAGTCCCTCGAAGCGTGCACCTCCTCTCAGAACCACAGTGCACGCGCGAGACCGCGAACGCAGTGTGCGCGCGGGTGTTCGCCACGTGCGCGCTGCACTTTTTGCTCGGGACGCTTTTGTAGGACGCGCGAGCACTCGTTCCCTTTTTCGAATCGCTCGCGGTGCCGAGTTCTTTAAATCGTATCGCGAGAAACGATCGGAGCAGCGACTGAATTCCGAACTTCTAATCTGGACAAAGGGGATACATACTGAGAATTTCTCTGTGTAAATCAGAATTTTTCCATGTTTCTTAAAAACACAGATTTAAAAATATGAAATTTTATTGTGACAGGAGCGAAAGCTGACCGCCTCAACTATTTAAACTCCAAATTTCTAATCTATACCAGAGAAAAGTTAAGATTTCTCGATATTTTTTAAAATCGCAGATAAAAAGAATTGAAATTTCATTATGACAGGAGCGAAAGCTGATCGCTTTAACTAAATTCCAAATTTCAATTTACCTAGGAGAAAAATAAAAATTTCTCAATTTCTCTTAAAATAAAAATTTCTTAATTTCTCTTAAAATCACTGATAAAAAAAATTGAAACTTCATTGTGATAGGAGCAAAAGCTGATCTCCTTAACTATTTAAATTTCTAATCTACACAAGAGAAAAATCAGAATTTTTCCATGTTTCTTAAAAACACAGATTTAAAAATATGAAATTTTATTGTGACAGGAGCGAAAGCTGACCGCCTCAACTATTTAAACTCCAAATTTCTAATCTATACCAGAGAAAAGTTAAGATTTCTCGATATTTTTTAAAATCGCAGATAAAAAGAATTGAAATTTCATTATGACAGGAGCGAAAGCTGATCGCTTTAACTAAATTCCAAATTTCAATTTACCTAGGAGAAAAATAAAAATTTCTCAATTTCTCTTAAAATAAAAATTTCTTAATTTCTCTTAAAATCACTGATAAAAAAAATTGAAACTTCATTGTGATAGGAGCAAAAGCTGATCTCCTTAACTATTTAAATTTCTAATCTACACAAGAGATAAATCAGAATTTTTCCATGTTTCTTAAAAACACAGATTTAAAAATATGAAATTTTATTGTGACAGGAGCGAAAGCTGACCGCCTCAACTATTTAAACTCCAAATTTCTAATCTATACCAGAGAAAAGTTAAGATTTCTCGATATTTTTTAAAATCGCAGATAAAACGAATTGAAATTTCATTATGACAGGAGCGAAAGCTGACCGCCTCAACTATTTAAACTCCAAACTTCTAATCTATACCAGAGAAAAGTTAGGATTTCCCGATGTTTTTTAAAATCACAGTTTTAAAAAATTGAAATTTCATTATGACAGGAGCGAAAGCCGACCGCCTCAACTATTTAAATTCCAAACTTCCACTCTCCCCAAGAGAAAAAATCAGAATGTTTCTTAAAAGCACCTCAGAAAAAAAAAAATTGAAATTTCATTATGACAGGAGCAGAAGCTGATCGCCTTGAAATCGAAGGGAAAGCGCGGCGAAAATCGCGCGCCGCGAGATAACAGATCGAAAGTATTATATCGGCCGCCTCGGGGGGCATAAATCAGAATTAGGCTGGTCGTATATCACGCGCAGCTCGCTCGTAAATCGCTCGGCGACAGAATCCGCGCTAATAAGCGACTTGTCGGATCGATAATTAGCCAAGATCGTTATATAAATCGATTCTCAAACATTGCAAAAATTCTCCTTCCCACAAACCTTTGTCCCCCCTCTACACACTAACATTTCTTAACCGAAAAAGCGCCAGATAGAAAGCACGCAACTGTTCCACGTTTGATACGTTCAAATAAACGGTGTTATAGGTACAGCCGTTGTTTTGCAAGCGGTGAAAAGTCTTCTGTGTTGAAGATTTCGCGATCTAACCGATCAAGCTTGAGTACAAGCGACGATGTGTGGCCGATGAGCGTTCCAGCTCGAGTTGCACAAGTGAAAGAGTGCCACGGCGAGAGTGTTGTGGCCTGAGTCTCTACAGCTCGGCGAGTATCGAGCCGCGGCGCGGACGTTTACTTGAAATGTCAAGGATGCAACCGCGAGCATGTAGAGAGCGCACGCGCGCGAGCGAGCTGGCGCGATAAACGGACCCCATGAGAGACAATGGCGGCCTGAGGCGCGGAGGAATTGTTATTTTGTCACGCATGCCTTCGATTTACGTGCACGCCGCGTTCCTCCCGCGAAAAACCCAGCGTGTTTAAATGTTTCTGCCAGCCCACGGGCGCGTAATGGTATTCCGTGGTGTCGAGGATGCGTTCGATTGGTTGTTCGCTGTCGATCGTATCGATTATTGATGAGGAAAGACGGTTTTCGTTGGATCGTTGCGGTTATGAAAGTTGAAATTGACGGAGGAGGTTTGGTGAAGATTTTTTTATGATTGAAATGTCACGTTTGGATTTGTCGAAGGGGTTAACTGTGTTTTAGGGTGACAGTGAGTTTGGTTTAATTTAGATTGAGTTGCTGGTTAGACAGTATCATTGTCGTGTTTTTATTATGCGCACGAATATATAGAATGCGTAGATAAATGTGAACAGTAATATGTAACAGGTGATAACAATATCAAGAACAATACTTAATACTTTCTTTCTCTCGATTCATACGTATAATAAATTTTTCAAAAGAAAGGTTATAAAACAAATTAAATATTTTTATTATGCAGTCGAATATATAGGATGCGTAGATAAATGTGAACAGTAATATGTAACAGGTGATAACAATATCAAGAACAATACTTAATACTTTCTTTCTCTCGATTCATTCATATAACAAATTTTGCAAAAGAATTACACATTTTTTAAAGAATGGTTATAAAACAAATTAAATCTCCTCCTTCCTCGAAACCCGATTAACTGAATTTCCTCGCTGAAATCAAGTGCACTGTGAACAAATGGATGAGCAAACACCGCCTCACGAGTGTTAGTATAAATAGAATGCTGAATGGAAAGCAAAAGTAGAGCACCCATACAACCATCCTACACCAGTAAAAAGTATTACATTATAAAAAAGGAGTACTACAACCTCTTACATATTATTTCAGAATAACTTAACGTCTGACGAAATACCTTGCATTATCGGAACACACGCTCAGCCATCGAACGCGTTTAACCCGCCACGACCGAGGTACGGAAACGAATAATGGAACTAGCAGATGAGTCAGTGATACAAGCGCGATTATTCATACGTCCGCGTAGTGCGATGTAGTTCAAGCTTCTCCGTGATTCTATACTGCGAAGTATATGTTCAACTGTTTCAAAGCGTTCTCACATCGACCAGATAACGTTCTAGCTGCTCCAAAAATTCCGGTTGCACTCTGTTTACGAGTACCATTTCGCGGTTCGTAAAACGCGTTACTGCGTCCGAGGATCGGCGCGAGCAATAAACCGCTAGAGAGTCTCTCGCTACGAATCTCTCGTTGCCCCCGAGAGCCTCTTCGTTAAAACTAATTATCAACTGTAGCCCTAACCTCTTCTTCCCCTCTCGCTCTCTCGTGTCCCGCTCTTAATTATCGAAGGCGTCGTAAAAAGCGTTTCGTCCCTCTGGCGAACTTGCATTTCTATCTACCGGTTCGCTCACAGCCCACAATTACGCAGCGTTTATCTGCTTTCGACGCGGGGAAACGACGAAGAGACGTGTCTGTTTTTCGGTAGACGATGATAAAAGCGTCGAAACGCGTGCGTTCTCCAGACATGCTGTCTGCCGTGGCTAGCCGATATCGAAGCGTTTCCTGACCGGAAAGATACCCGGACGAGCCTCGAGGTTTCCGTAGGCATGTTAGTCGTACTGGAATTATTTTTTGGTAGCGCGTGCTCGGTCAATTATTGCCCAAATTTTATTGAAACGAGTTTGTTCGAGCTATTGTAGTATCGGGGCCTCCATACTAAAATATGAAACCGACAAGGGAAAATAGAGAGGGAGTAGTTGGCGTAGTGTGCAAAGCCTCGGCTTGATAACCCGAAGGTCCCGGGTTCGAATCCCATTGGGTCCTCAAAATTTTTTTCCGTCGATTCCTACACTGTCTGCATATTATTGTAATTCTCCCCCGTTTCTGAAGGCAAAGGGTGTTCACAGAGAGTTTGAAAAATCACCTTGCCGGGAATATCCCGATCGCAAAGAGTTAGTTAACATTCGCATTTTTCCGAAGAAACACACTCATTACATGACTCCTCTGACGGTACTTCGCGTTGAAAGTGTGCGTGTATCTGTGTGCAAGTACGTGTAGATCGTGTCGAAATCACGGAACGAAGGCTATCGGTCGGAGCGTTGTAAATTTTCAGACAATCATTAGCCAACAATGTGGACGGTTGCCATTACAGGGCAACTCGGTTGGGTCGTGCGTTGTCTAGCCAACGTGTGGCATTAAACCTTATAAGCGTGGCCCCGTCGTCAGCGTGCGTAGATCGTAGCATTTCCATTGTGTGACGCAACCACGACTCCGCAGCCGCGATTAATTATCGATGGCAAATCCAGATACTGGTTTGAATAGGAGCCGGACCCGTCGCTCGCGTATTTCGTCGATTACGATATCGCGCCCGGCCATCTGTTTTCAGTAAGCAAGTAGGAAAGATCGCTCGGAGTGATCGAAGTTGCCCGATGATGAATCGACCGAGCTTCGAACTTATCGGACAATCGGAGGAAAGTTTGAACTTTACGTCGGGACGGTTCGGAGGATTATCGAGTTGAATTTCGCCGGGAGATTTATAAGAGAGACGGCGGTGGAAATTCGACGCGTAGATTTGGCCCGAGCGATTGATATATTATTGCGGTCGAGAGTGATCAGACGATTCGGATATCTTGTGTAGTCTAGGTAGGCTGGGATATTTGATTCGAATAATCAGACGTTTTAGTAATTCGCGTTGTAGATCGCGAGATAGGAGAGAACGAATGTATGCGATTTTTAATCGTTTGTTCGAATGTCGTACATTTCGTAGATTCCGATCTAGGCGGGTTCAAAAGAGTTTAAATCGTTTTCAATCTATCTGTAAGCGTTCTATCAACGTTCTCAGAAAATTTATTGTGCTGTGTGGGACATTGAATCTCTTAGATATGACGTTAAAAATCGGTAGAAAGTTTACACCGTTGTTCGTAGGTATTGGAACACGCGTTATGTTTGTGCAGAAAGTATTATGTGATTGAAATTGATTGACATCATGTATCAGTGAAGATAAACGTACAGTCGGTGGAATAAGTATAGTGCAATTGTAAATGGTGACAGTGATAGACAACTTAAAATTGTCAATTAGCATTTTTAATGTTTGAAATCTTTTCTGTGCCTGAATTGACGTGTTGTGATGGCATGGTGACTTATCTTCTCGTATTTCCGTCAATCCCCTTGTCAACACACTGAAAACACGTTTACTTTGACGCATATTTAATTCACCGACTATACTCTTTATACTACGAGATTCCAGACTGAATAATTTTGTAATGACAGTTTAGGTTCACTTCACATTCAGTAAGTGTTCTAATACTTATGAAAGGGAATGTAACTCGCTGCTCTACCTTAGTTCTTGGAAATGCAAGTGTAACTTCCTGCTAAACCCTTTCGCTCCAGCACGCTTGTGACAAAATCTGCTCGTAAACGAATCGTGTCGCGATATACAGTCAACTGAAACTTCCACAAACTTTGTGACGAATAGACTGCTTACTTTTACTCATTTATGAAAAATTTAAAGGTACGAAAATGCGCAGAATGCACATATTAAGCAGAAAGATATGAATAAACCCAAAATATAGCAAAACAATTACCTATCTAGCTTCTACTTTTTCAATCGTACTCATAAAAATGCTCAGTCTGCTGATGAGTTAAAATTGTTGCGTCGTGGACTTTGATCAAATGTTATGACCAGGAGTCTGGCGCAGGTTGTTGATAGTTCTCGTTGGTTCGAGGTGGAATGAAACTTGATTGTCGGGTTAGATGTTTTTCTTTCGGTTCGTTGATGTAGATGTTTGATAGATGATTTGCTTTCGGTTCGTTGGTAGATGTTTAGTTGAAATTCGGTTATTCTTTTTTTTGACGATGTGTCTCGTGCACTCGATGTACTGTTAATACTCGGTTTTCAGGTGTGTAGATGTATATATAGGAATTAGGTTGGTTCTGATTGGTGGTTGTGTTATGGAGGTGGAAAACGTGGTGTGTTCGGCTATTGGTCGACGAAAACTGTGACCTTTTGGTAACGAATGTTTTATGGTCCCGAGTGTTTTTGGGACCTATTGTCTGAATGTCGCGCTGGTGAGTCCACGGGGGGAATATTGCGGTCTTCCGAACGTCGGCACCTCGGTCTGGCGGCCAAATGTGACTAAGTGGCTTATTACTATAATCCGCCGAACCGAGACTTCGTTGCGTCCTCATCAGGTCGCAACAAAAATTATTTATTGAAGCAATAATAATAATTATCACACGTGAACGCATACTCATCGAAAGGGTTAACAAACTCATTAAATCTCCAACAAATCTCGTTGCATCCTCTCACAAAACATAGACTCTCGTCAAATTCTCGAACCACCAATCTCAAACGACTCTTCCTTTCATTTTTCAGACCGAGTACCGCGACGAACTGGCGAGGATCGAGTGGTCCTGGTGGACTCTGACCTGTCCCGTCTGCCTCTGCCGGACTTGGTGCTGTCCGCTGTGGAGCAGCTTCCGGCAGTGACGCCCCAGGTAACCGTGTCCGCTCCCAGCAGCCCAACTAGGGACGCGGCGTTCCAGTTTCCGGAGTGCAGCGGTGACGAGAGCGGATTGGCACCGGTGCCAAGCCCGAGGCCACGGCCACGAAGACGCAGGCTCGCCTCGGAGGGTGGTGGCCCCGCGGCCACGAAGAAGGGACCCGTCGCAGAGCCGACCTGCAACAGCTGCTGCGGCCACTTTGGACAGGCGTTCAACGAGAGCCAGTGGGCGAGCGTGGGTGCCAACCTGAGGAACATCGCCGACGACTTCCATGCGTCCAAGACCAAGGTCGGTGGATTTTTCAATGGTTTTGGATGATTTATTCGTTTTTTAAGGAGTTTGGTGTTGGTACTTGTTTATTTACTCAGTTTGCGGGACGTTGCGATGCAGAATTAAGTGCAGAAAGGATCTGAAATAGTTATACACACTTATCTTGATTTGCAATTTTTAAGTCAACGAGGTGACGGAAGATTTTGCATTGCGAGGTGCAGTGGAATATAAATTGAGCCACTTGACTCCACTTTTTGATAGTCTTCCAATTTTAGTGTCAAAGCACATGCTTTGTGCTTAATTTTCCATAAATATAACAAATGTAATAAATTTTATTTTATGGAGTTAGTCACTTCGGTTTCTGAGAGCCTCAATTCTGAATTACAAAGTAATATTAAATTTGCTACCATCTCTTTTTTTGGATTTGCAATTAAGTTTGAAGTGATCAGTAGCACCTTACATCATTTGGGTGCTAAAAAATTTCTAACTTATTTCTGAAAATTGCACAGTACGTAGCCCGAAACCGTTGGCCCACAAAGTACATACGTAAATCGTAAATTACGATGCATCTCATTGCGGTACTTTTTTATCACAATTCCCACACCACTTCACTAGTATCCTTCAAAACGAATTCGCCGCGAATGGACATTACAAGCCGCGATATCGTCGAGACCCCCTCGTCCCTTGTCCAAAAGAATAAAAAAGCCTGCCGCTGCCTCTTTTGTTTTCAACTTTCCGCGGTTGAATTGCCGGGCTTATCGTTATACCGGGGAGTCTAACGCCAAGTGTTTACGACGCGAAGAGTACAGGTGCGAGGTACGCGGCGTAAAAATAATTGCGTTGCGCGCTGCCTGTCACAATTCCACTCTCACCCGCGCGGTGCTTTTTACTCGTCGTAAAGCCACCCCCTTGTAGCGTTCGCTGTTATAAAACCGTCGGAATATACAGATGCCAGGTCCCGGTGCTCTGTAAAATAGAAATTCGTTCCCCGTGGCATTTTTACGTCGTCAATTTCGAAATTAATTTCTCCCTCTCTCCCATCCCCTCTTCACTATCAACACTCGCGTAACGCCCGAAATTTCTCGAGACAAGAGGAACGAGTAATAGCAATTCCCGGGGAAATCGATCTGACCGCTGGTAAGAATCCCTCGATGGTCGGAGGTGGCATGGTCGCGATATCCACACGATTTAATGGTCCCACGAATGATTCAGTATCTCTCATTTCGCCGCGGTGTTGCTTCGCCTCTCTCTCTCTCGGTTACGGAAGAAAGGAGAGAAATTGGCGGCTGGAGTGGGTCAGCCGGGGCCATAAACGCGAATTTAGTTATATCGGTGGCACCGACGCTGTCCCACGGGCGCAATAAATATCTGCTCGCCACCGTTAAGACGTCTAGTATTGCTCCCAGCCTGTATGACCCTGCTAGCTAGCCGCCTAGCCACTTCATCACCACGTTCCCGCCCGCTCCTTCCTCTTTCTCCCTCTCGGTTCGTGTCTCTCTCTTTCGATCGCTCGATCAAATATGTATCGACGGGCGCAAAACGCTGCACCGCTGATTTTACGAGGCTCCCGGTTGTTTGTCGCGAATGGACGCGCGCGCGCAGAGGTGAGAAAAATAGGACGCCCGACGGGTTTTATGGCCGAATTCCATTTTTACACCGGCTGGATGAAATTGATCGCGCGAACTGTCGTAAACGAATTACGGAAAATCGACGATAGATATGGAGGTTCTTGCGGATTCCGATGGATTGGATTTCTATGTTAGACTTGCTCGATTTAGAGATTTGTTAACCCTTTACCTTACCTAAACGTAGAATTCTTTTTACCTTTGAATTTCATGGAAATAAGCTATGAAGCTTCTTTGACTTTTTATTAAAATATTTCTCGCATTTTGCATGAACTCGTAGGATACTCTAATACCTAATAATCCTCGGTGTTTATCACAGGCACGACTTTCTTTCATCTTATCTCGACGATAACCTGTGTTACGAGTGTAACGAACCGAAGAATTGGAAGATCCAAAAGAAGCCTTTCGATACGACTTTTTATTCGCCAACCTTACAATATCCTCCGCAACTAATGCCACATTTTTTCCCCCAAATCTTTATCACAGCTACGAACCTATTCACAGACTCGTCGGAACTTCCTCGGAGCGCGTTACTTAATTTCCTCGGTAGTCTAGACGATACCGCGAGCAACGTTCTCTCCTAATGGTCAAGCATAAACGAACGTAAAAACAGACCTAATCCCCCGCCGGTAATCATCGAATCGTCGCGAGAGAATAGTTTCTCCGGGGGAACGATTATTACGGTCGGTTGTTCTTTTCACTCGCGTACGTCGACGAGGGACGTAGAAGAAGGCGGATGGAAAAGGAGTCCTTTCACGGTTTTACGAGATTCCCCGTGATTTGCCGTGACCGATCGGAAGCAAAGAAGAGCACGGCGGCGCGTCGGGGGCGGAGTTAGAGTACGGCGAACTCGATCGTTCGGAGAGACGAGGAAGAAAAAGATGAACAAGCCGGAAGGGCGTTCCTTCTTTTATCCCCGTCTCGACTTTACTCGCTTTAAAGGTCCGCGCCAGCGTGATACCCAATCGCGGAGCGTCTAATTATTGCTGGTTAAGTGGCGGTAATTGAAGGGGGGCGAACGGATCCGTGAAATTGAAGAAATCTCGTCGGCTAGCTGGGTCGGCGGATCGGATACCGATCGGCTGGGTAATTCGAGGAGTGGCTTGTTGATAATACGAATCGTGGCGAATTCTCCGCCGAGGGAATTGTCTCTCTCCGTGGTGTCTACGGCGCGCTGTTTGCGTGCCTCCCTCTGGGGGAATCGAAGTGTCAGATTAATCTGCCGATGTCCAAGAGGAGAGACGTGTCTTGTGTATCCTCGTGTTTCCTGTGTAACTGGTAGATTTGTGTCTTGTACGTGGCTTTCTCCCTCTCTTCGGTTCGTCCCTTGCTGGTTAGGTCGATGTAATATTTGCCGTCGAGATTCTTTTTTCTTTTTCCTTTCGATAAAATCTCACGTTTCTTCGTATCGCGAAGATAAAGATTAATAGATGTTATCGATTTTTCCCTTATCTCAACATTGATAAGCACCTTTATCCGATGAAATCTGTAATTGTTCTCCTCCGATAAGGTATCAAAGTCCAAGGAGTTAAAAGTACTTAACCGCGATAGAAATCGGAGAATGACTGGGAAATCTGGGAATTAGGTACTCCGGGGAATTGATCTGTTTTTATCTTCAACCACCACAGACGGTATTGATT
The DNA here is from genome assembly GCF_001263275.1 of Habropoda laboriosa. Taxonomy (NCBI): domain Eukaryota; kingdom Metazoa; phylum Arthropoda; class Insecta; order Hymenoptera; family Apidae; genus Habropoda; species Habropoda laboriosa. The sequence goes on along the minus strand of NW_017100481.1, from coordinate 938,601 downwards.
CATCGTTCGTCACCCCGTTCCTTCGAGCCTCGTAGCGAGCTTCTCGATGCAGAAGTCGATCGCAGAACGCGTCGGTCGAGTGTAAGTTACGAGCCACGGGTCCCCGTTCTTTCCCCATTCGTCATGGGAAGCCACCGCTTTACATATGCATGGAGAGTAAGCGAGCATGTAACGGCTAAGTGGTCACATCCCCTTACGTGAAAGTTAAGTGGGCATGGCAGCACGAGCCGTGGCCACGGGCCGAGAAAATTATCTTCAATTATCTCGTGCAATCGTGGGCCCCTTTTGCTCTCTCTCTCTCTCTCTCCTTAGTATTCGCGATCCTCATCGACCTCTTCTCCACGCGACTCGCGAACCTTTCCGTGATTTATTATCCAACCAACCTATTCTACGCTCTGTGAATTTTTCACTTAACCTTTTATCGAAAGCCGACGAGGAAATTCTGGCGAAATAATTGATAGTATATTTCGCCAGTGAAAAATCATCATCCTCCGTTATATCGACAGGGTGGAATATCCAAGTAACACGATTCCTCGTTCCGAGAAGTCCTCTCAATACCGTGTTCCCGGTAACACCGAGGAAATTACACCGCGGACGAGATAAAACGTCAGATTTCCACGAACGAGGCGCGATTTAGCCGCCTGTACAGTTAATGAAACGTTTCGCCGACATTTATCAGTTATTCAAACGATCGGTCGACGCGCAAATTGATACATTAGGCAGTCGGTAGCGTAACGGATCTCTTGCTTCCCGACGCCGCGCCGGCAAGAAGTTGTTCCTTCGTGCTTCTTGCCGTTTCTCCGCGCAAGAAAATCGAGTTGTCCCTTCTCTGGAGCACGCGATCGGGACTAAGTTCGTCTTGTAATTTACGTCTTATTTCCACCTGTTCGAATGGTATACCTTACCAGAGGAGATTCTAAGCGAAGCGTGGATTTTATCGTCCACGGTGCGTTGCACACTTGCTACCTTTACATTTACAGCTCTAGCTCCCCAGCGTTCAGACCGCAAACCTCCGTTTTCCATTGGCTTTTTCTTACGCGAAACGTCGGCCCGATCGGCCGTTTCCACGGTGAGCCGCGCAATTACGTTGCACAACAGTCACTCCTGGCCTCCGGTAGTCGGCGAGGCTTCTATGCGGCCACTCGCAGATATTCGTTTATTATCCGTGTCATTACGGTGGATGTTGAGGTCTGGTCTAATGGTTATCGAGAGGAAATTTGTAATTGTGACGAATTTTTTTTACTTTTCTGGGTGTACGAGAGGTGCAGGCCTCTTTCGCGGTCATTTTTTAGCGGCTGTAATCGAGAGGCAATTTTAATCTGTTAACTGGGGAGGAAGAGTTTCTATTAAATGTCTAATTATAGTCTGGAGGGATTCAATTTTCTCATCTGTGCTGGGAGTTAAATTAATATATTCTTTTTTTTTTTAAATAAAATGTCTTTTCGGTTTCAAATCATATATTTGCTGAACAAATAAGTAAATAAATATTGGGTTCGTGCAGACTTCGATTTGAATAAATTAAATTATACGATGTTTGCATATATTCTGCAAAATGATTTTTTCATGTCTCTTTCTTATTATGAATTATACTGTTTCGAAGGTGGAAGAAAGCAGAGTACATTTCTGATACTTAATGTATTTATCTTACAGAATAAAGAAATTACTGCTTTAAGATATGAAATTTACTCATTTACTTAAAAATCTGAACGAATTTTCCAGACAACCCAGATCAATATTTATTCTTTTTAAAAAACAAGGAGCTTGCTCCAAAGAGGTTTCCCACACGAAGAAGATTCACGCGACGAAAAATTCGATTACCGCGCGACTTTAGAATCAGCGATTAAATCCACGAGACAAGACTGGCTGGTCCGCGCGCGTTTCCTGTCGCGTCTGAATTATTAATCGTCGCCCGGATACTTGCATTAAAGTTGCTAGACGGCCGAGCCTTCTCTAATCCTCGCATTAATCAGCCGCGTGTAACGCGTTCCCGAACCGCGCGAAACCGAACCGAACGGAGAAAGAGACGTTTTACAGGCACGGCGAACGATATTCAGCCTGTTACGCAACCGCCACTGCCACGAACAATTAAAATTTACCGTCCAGGTAACGATAAACTCCGACAACGTAATCCCCGCGACCGGGTCGCGCATAAATTTCACGTTTAACCGTCGAACGAAGCGCGAGAGGCGAAACCGCGCGCTCGTTGCCCAAGCCAGGGCGTTCTCTTCCGGGCCCGGAGCAATAAAACCTGGCCGCCATCTTTTCATACACGCCTCTATACACACAGGTAACCAGAGAGAAAGTCCTCGGAGTCGCAGGTGGCTCGATGATAACGCAAAACCGAGAGACGCGTGAAACCGTTGTACACTTGGTTCACGCTTCCTCGACAAACGATTCCAGATAAAAG
>NW_017100481.1:924425-936084 GCF_001263275.1 Habropoda laboriosa | reverse complement strand
GGTTACAGGGTTACAGAGGGAAAGATGGAAGGCGTTTCGATGGGTAGAAACGCGTAGAAACAAGGAGGAGCGTGGAGTGGAAAGGGAGAGACAGTATTAATTGACGAGGAGGACTCCCACGAGAAGAGTCCATAGACCATAATTCTTTCTTAATGTGACGCTTTCCTCTGCTTCTCCTGCTCTCGCACCCTTCTCGTTCCCGCGTAATCTCTTCTCACACTCGATGTTAGTGTTTTTCTCCTTGCTGTATCTATACATATATATATATAAGTAAACTGAAGAGACAGGGAGAAAAAGAGAGAGAGGGAGAGTGAGGCGGATCGAAGTGGACGATGACCAGATATTATGGCCACCCCATAAAAGCCTCTGCTCTCGGAGATTGAGCTCTCTCTTCTCCCCTCCTGTTTTCTCGCCGTTTATTATTGCACGTCCGGCCACCACGAGTGGATTAAGACGGAACGAGGATCGGAAGTCGCGCCGGCTCGGACCCTACGGTGTACCGGGGGTGTGATCGAGGAAACAAAGAGGAAATCTCGCGTTCTATTCTCCCAAGGTGGTGGAATGAGGAGAGATACACTGGTCGACAGATACGGAAAAGGCGAAACTATCGCCTGAGGGAAATATTATCGTGGTGGGCTTATCACCCTCGTGGATAGAGATTGATACGGATCTCTGATCTCTCTCTCTGTCTTCCTCTCTCGAGATGATTAATATTTTAACGAAGCGGAATTCTCCTTGGATAAATGAATTCAGCGGAGAATAGGAAAGAGTAGATTGAATCGTTCCCGAGTGATATCGATAACCTCCGTTAAGAGAGCTGATTTCACCCCTAATGACTAATTGGATAATGAATCGTTCGTGGAAGTTATAACGAAGACCTTTTGTGCCCGTGGAAAGGTGGTAGGGTGAGAAGCCTCGATTCTTCAGCGAGGAAAGTTCCGCGAGCCAATAACTATACCGGTGGAAATTCTTCAAAGTGGAGATTAATTGACAATTAACCGGTATTAATGCGGACAGGGTCGCGATTTGTGTTTCGCGCAAGTGGCACGATTTTCTCTCTCTCTCTCTAGGGAACACGGTGGACCTTAATCGCGGCGTCGTGTTCCCCTCGAGCGTCTCTCGTCTTCTCGTGTAAATTCGAAGGGATCAGGGAGAACTCGATAAAAAGAGCGCGGTGCTTTTTCTACGCCGGAGGCTTAGCCGCAAGGAGTGTCGAATCGACGGTAATTCCGTCCAATTAGGACACTCCCAATTAGAGGAGCCTTAGACTCGTTCCCCTCTTTCTCTGGCCCTCCTCGCCGTTTCTTCGTGATTTCTGCTACGGAGAGAAGCACGACAGCTCGGCGAGTCCTTGTGTCAAGGATCCGGGGGAAACGTCGTGTTTCCCTTAAATTTACGTCCTTTTCCTGGATTCGGCAATCCATTCTTACTAAGCTCTAGAGGTACCGAAAGATAAATTGTTCTTCGAGAATCTTAAAATCCTCGACCATTTTAGATTCTAAAACTATGGGACACTTACATTCTCCTCAAGTTCGCTCAGTATTACGGAATTCCAAAATTATTATTACGGGTAATGTGAGATCTATACTAATGAAAAAAAGTAATAACAGTGAAGAAATCAAGAGGGCGTCTTGCTATGAGCGTAGAATCCCGGTTTGCTCAAATCACAATACTAAGATCTATTTTTACCAAATCCTACCAGCACTAAGAAAAAATCACAAATGAACCAACGTCTCCAAAATCGTTTCTATTGCATTATCCTGGCTTGCTTCCAGTTTGATTCCTGCTTGGACCCACAAATTTTGTCTCGATTCCTGCAATAATGAACGAAAATACAAAGATCCATTGTCACCAAACTCTACCATCGCTAAGAAAAAGTCCCAAATAAATCAATATCTCCAATGTATCAATGATTCCAGAATTTTTTCTATTGCACAATTTCAGCTTGCTTCGGATTCCTGCTCGGACCCTCGATAGAATACAACCAAAACACAAATCTCCATTGTCGCCAATCTCTACCATCGCTTAGAAAAAAAAGTCCCAAGTAAATCAATCTCCCGAAATATCCCAGTAATTCGAAAATCGTTTCTGTTTGATGTTACAGGCCGCCGAGATCGAGAAGTCCCGATTGCCAGCGTTGAACCCGAGTTTCGCGAACTCGGGCAACACAGGCGGCACCACCACGGACGGCATCCTGTCATTATTGATGCCCGCCCCTCTCCGCGAGACCTTGTGGACGACGGTGGCCCTGTACCTCGGCTGGAGGCTTGTATCTCGTCTTCGATAGACGCGACGGTGTCGTCGTGTCGTCGTCAGGACGGGCGACCACGATGCCACGAGAAATCGAAGAACGATCATCGACGCTTGGAACGGCACCAGGGACATCCAGATGTCGTCAGCCGTTGGACCTCTAACTGGTCCTTCCAGAACGTCGGGGATACCTCTTCAGGCTTGCCACGCTACTTCTGGAGGTTCTTCCAAGATCGATGCCACGGCTAGGGGAATTGCACGGAGTGCCAGCATCTGGAAACCATCGGGCGATGCTGTAACAAAGGTCAGACGACCGATAAGGAGCCAGCAGGAACGGCTCCGTCTGGACGAATCCCGCTGGACGTCCTACCAACACGATCTACGTTGCGATGTATATGATTTTTCTATGTGTGCGTGTGTCTTGTCGCCGTACATGATCGAGAATGCACCTGTGCTCTCTCGTCAATGTTCGATTCACGGAGATTGTTCGTGCAGAGACGAGAATCGGGAGGACGAGGACGACGGACAAGAAGGTACAGATAGTGGTATCGACGACGAATACGAGGAGGATGGAAATTATCGCGAGCTCGTTGCTCGTCAAGGAGTCAGAGTTACCTGAGACTGAATTACCAATTTTTCATGTTTCCATTGATGTTAGCTGTGTTAGCATCGTTTCACGATGATCGATGTGCGAGAGAAAAAAAAGACCGCGATGTCGTCCAAGTGACTCTGACTCGACGACGATCGAAGGAAAGGGGAATCGTCAGAGAGGGTGGTATTTGTTTTTTCTGTTTTTTTCTTCATCGACGTCGCGTTGATTCGCGTACAAACCGTTGTTCCTTGCATCGAGCCCATCCTCTCCGTTGATCGTCGACAGGATACAATTTTACTCGATCGAATTTCAGAGGTGCATTCTCATTCGTGACGACGCGGGGAGGAACGTGCGTATTCGTCGAACAGAGAGACTGTTCGTTCGACCGTGCCCGATCGTTCGCCTTCCGGTGCCGTTTGCACGGGGATACGAGGTAAGAGAGAGAAATATGACGTTTCTCGTTTCACATTTCCATAGAGAATTTCGTGTAGATCGATCCGCGGAGGTGACGATCGGATCGTAACACGGGTCTAGGTGAGGGGGTGACGGGGAGCTAAGGACGAGATCCAAAGAGGACTTAACCCAATAATCAAATGATGATCTCATTACGGATATAAAATAAAGAAAATTAAATAAAGTAGTGTGATTACGGGAACGGGACAGGTAGGCGATGATTTTCTTTCTTTTCTTTTGTTTTCCTTGTTCTTGCTTTTCTTCGTTTCTTCTACTTTCTCCACGCGTTTATCTCTCTCTCTCTCTCTCTCTTTATTCTCCCGTTGCTCGTAAGATACCTCTCTGTCCCGTTCCCGTTGGTAGGAAGTATTTTGACGTGGCTTGTGTAGATAACGCGGTTACCTAGCCGATAACAGGCAGGGCAGAACTCTATCTGGGATATAACGACACACCGTGCCATGTCGTCTCGCGAACGGTTCGAAGATCCTCGAGTGACGAAAGAAAGATCCGGGAATGAATTGAACGAAACTTCAAACGTTTCACGCGAGAATCGGAGAATGTTTAGAAAGGTATGGAAGACAGGCGTGGGGGTCCGTGCTCGATCTATTTTCGACGAAAGAACGAGATCGGTGTGATCGGGGTCGCTAGACGTTCATGGTGGTCGGTCGAATCATTTGTACATAGAAAAAAGTATCGTCGAGGGGGAGTCTCTCTCTCAACATTGTGTATTCCAAAAACAAAAGAACAAAAAAAGTACTATAACGATGAGGATGATTGATGATAGTGACGAAGAACGCGAAGAGAATGAAACGAGAATAAGAATTTGTGCGATTTTGAGCGGGTAGGGAAACGGGCGAGGACACGTATGGTGAAAGAGGGGGGAGCAACGTATTGTAATTATATAGAGGATTTAACTAAAATAATTAAAATTCGGTAATAAGTCGACGTTTAAATAATTAAAGTAGATAATCGATAGGTCGAGGATCGCAGCATCTTAATTGGCTAGCTGCGAATCCCGTGGACAGTTTTCGAATGATCTCCGGTAGCTTAGCTCTTTGAGTGGCAGGCCTCTTCCATGAAGGACGCCTTTCATACGCCTCACGGGGCAAGGCTTTTCTCAACCCTTTGGCTACCCGTGTGGCGCACTCTGTTTTTTTTTTTTCTCCGTTATCTTTCATTTATCTTTCCCTTGGTCTTTACGCATTCTTTTTTCCTTTTCCGTTTGCACATCTCGGTGGCCTTCTCACCGACGATAATTACCTTTTCTTCTCGATCGGCGACCGCGCACAACTCGTCGCCCCGTCGTTTCAAATTCACCCTTTCGTTCGTTCTTTCTCACACTTCTCTTCTGCTTCTTTTCTTCATTTTTTCTCTCTCACTCGTCGATCTTCTTTTTAATCTTTAAATCGTTTTTGATCTCGTTTATTAGCGTGTATTTTAGGTCTTCGTTGTTTTGTGTTCGCGATTCCAGGCCGATTCCCGGTCGCTTTCTCGCCGCGACGGGAACGTTCGTTAGATGTTCGAAGAGGAATTTATAATTAAAGGATAGTTAGTGTCCCTGTTCGGGCCTCGGGAGTTTTTCCCCTCGCGAGTGTCGGAACGGGATGAAACCAAAATCATCATAAGGCTGTCGATACGATAGTGTATTCCCGTGGACCGTTCTATCTGTCTCTCTATCTGTCTCTGTCCCCCGAGTAAAGACTTCTCTGTTTTTATTTTTACTTTTTTTTTTGTTTTTCGTATCAATTAATTAATTCTTAATATTTCTTTTTTTTTTATCACGATTATCACTATTACTACGTTAATATTATTATTATTTTTTATTATTGTTTGTTTGCATTTTTCTCTTCCACCTTAAAGTAACAGATAAGATTTCGCGACGTACTCCGTCGAAGTATTCCAGTGTGTAGAAGTAAAATAGTATTTATTTATAGGTAAAACGCGTATTCGTCTATGTCTTAATAATGCCGTACGCGAGACTCACGTGTCGGCCATTATTCTCGCGTGGTAAATAATATACTGCCGTTCGTCCTAAACATGATACGCGCGCAAGAGTGTCTGTGTGTGCGAGTGTGATTAGGATGAAAGACAGAGGAATAACGAGGATAGAAGTGAGAGGAAACGCCATTATTAGTCCTACTCGAACGCGCTTCTTCGAGCAGGCGTATATTTTTTTCCCTCTGTCGCGAAGAGAAAAGTCAATACGCCCTTGTACAGAGAGAAAAAAATCGGAATTTTTAAAAAGTGAACGTGTCAGAGAGCGAGTGTACGCGTGTGTGTGAATGGTCCGGTCGATTATTTCTCCGTGGAAATATTCCGATCGTCGCGAAATCGGTCGATTTCTCAAAGGATGAACTTGTTCAACTTTCTCGTCGTCGCGTCGATCCGAATTATTCGACGGATGGAATTAACCATTAGGAGTCTCTTGATGTTCTCGTCGTAAAACAAGTAATTTTAAGGTATAGCGTATTTTTCACCGACTGCTTGTCGCCGGAGGTACTTCCGGGGAGCACAAGTTCTGTGATGAACCGATATCATTTCCCTTTCTATTCCGTTTCTATCTTTCACTTCTCATCTGTTCGCCTTGATTGTTTTTTTCCGTTCGATCGAGAGAATTCGTCGGATCGCGTTTGTTAAACGTACTTCGAAACAGTGGTTATTTCGAAAGACGGTTAAATCGTATCCCGCTCGATTCGGACGTGATTTTTATCGTTCGACCGGATTCCACCAGCGAAAAGTTTCGCCTCCTCGTTCGATGGATTATGTTAGCTCGTGTTGTAGTGTTCATCAGCAACTTGTCTCCGGTTTAGTAATCTCGTCGTTTATTCGAGAATCTCTTTCTCTTTAAGTTATTTCTCGCCGCTCGAGCCATCCTTCCCTCCTCTCTATTTACCCGAGGAGGGATGAACACGGTGGAGCGGACGGTATTTTCAAACAATTGTGATGTAATAAGATAGTAATTGCCATTGGCGTCGTGAAGAGAGGGGAGCCGGCGAAACAGGGCTCTCGTCGCGTTCGCGAAAAACTCTTTTATAATTAGCATTCCGACCAAAGGGAAAAGAAAAGAAAGAAAGAAAAGGAAGGCAGAATAAGTAACGGGAGGAATAGAATTCGAACGTGCATCGCGCGAGTGCGTGCATGTTCCTCGATTATACAGAGAGAGACGCGAGATGTTCCGTTTTACACAGAACCCCCTTTTGTTCTTTCCTTTTGCACCAACGCGCGGGTGAAACCGGCGCCCAGTGACGGCCTGTAAGTCCGCCCCCGCGGCTTTACTTAAAAGTAACGAAATCTCTATATAATTCTCTACCCAGTTTCACGCGTGAAACACGTCTTCAACGTTGACACGCGTGTCCGTTCTCTTTCCATTTTCGATTATTTCTCATTCGTTTCGTTCGCCTCGTCGATTTTTTCACCGTTTTTGTTTCGCGCGTAGAGTCCTACGTTACTTCGCGTAGTACGTAAGAGATACAGATGAATAAGGTAAGAAAACATAGAGCACCGTGAAATTAACGAACAAATTGTATGGAAACGTTGCCCCAGTTTATATGTAGTTTCGCGCCGAAGTAAAGTGGAAAAAAAAAAACGAAGCAACATATATAGAAACCGAGGGAAACGCGCGATTAAGTAGGTAAACGAAATAGAATGTTATAGTACTGCACCCGGTCGAGAGCAAACGATAAGCCAATCAAGCATATGGGATTAAGATAAAACGCGACCACAGACAAAAAAAAAAAGAATATATAAAGAAGATACGCATGTACATAGCTATGCTTGTTCGTGGGGCCGTAAAGTACCATAACCCGTGTCTATACGATTGCTATTGCCCCGACCACCCTTTTCTCCCTTCTGTTTTTTTTTTCGTTTCTTCTTTTCCCAAATATTTCCCTTTTTTCATTCACGATGTCCTTCCCACCTGTCGTCAGTTTCGTTTTTCTTCTCTTTTCTTTTTTTTTACCACTGTTCGGTTTTATCAAACTTTACCACGCTTTAGAAAAATGGTAAAGATCCCCCCTCCCCTCCCCTCCCTCAAGTAGAGGCGTACCGTGCGATATAAGAAGTATAATGGTAGTCGTATATTCTAGAGAAAAGGGGCGATCCCTAAAGGGGGAACGAGAGAACGTTCGCGAGTGGAAAAAGAAAAAAGAAAAAAAAGAGAGAAGAGAAAAACCGCAGGGAGAGGAGATGTTTCTCGTATCGGAGACGATGAGTTTTTTCCTTTTTGAGATTCGATGACGAGAGGTGATTTCCGAGGAGGATTCGGAGAACGACAGCCGAGGCTAGGAAATAAGCTGTAACTTTAACTATGCGGATCGTGGGGGGCAGGCTGTGTTGCGAATTTCTTTCTTTTTTTTTTTCTCTCTCGGTCTTTCTCGACTTCGTCGTCGATTTGTCCAATTTCGTGTCCTCTGCTCGAGGATCGTCGACTCCTGTCGAGGGAACGCCGAGTGTGTTCTTCGGGAGAATCGAAATGAGAAAAAAGAAAAAAGAAAAGAAAGAAAAACTTGCGAAGATCGAGTCACTTGAAACGAATATACATAAATATATACATATATATATTTATATAGTCGAGTCAGAATTTCTGCTGGAGGAAAAAAGCCACGAAATCCAAAGAGCTGAAGACGAAATCTCAATCATCTCCAATGATCGAAGGGAAAGGAAAGAAAGCTACTCCCCGATCGGCGTTGCAACGTCAGGAGTTAGCTTGAATTTGTAGCCAGCCAAAATGTCTAAGGCTAGCCACGAATGAACGAACAAGACAAAGCAGCCCGCCCATCCGAGATCCCCGCGCGTCTAAGCGTCACTGTGATCTCGTAATTATTAATGAAATATCTGATTATTGTAACGAATAATCGCATGAATATTATAACGTACCCGTTCCCTTCCCAACCTGATCAGCTTTTCTCCATCCCTCCTGACAGCGAGAGAGAATAAACCCCGTGATAAAGTCCAGAGAGACAGAGCTTACGTTCGATTCTTGCATCGAAACCGTTTCCCGTCTCTCGTCCTTTCCTCACCCTTTCGTCGTTTCGTTTCCGTTCCTCTCCTATCCTCCCCATTTTGCTTTCGAACTCATTTTTCCCCGTTGGACAACCAAACCTTCCTCCCCCCGTGTACGCGTTAGCTCGTAATCGTAATCGTTAAATACATTGTAAAACGAAACTTTCCAATGATCTCTCCCGGTGGTGTGTGTTCGTGGTTGAGCGAGCTGGTGAACCAATTGCCGCCTAATTTCGTTTCGTTGTTCCAGTTTCCTTTCGCCCGTGTTCTTTCTCTCGCCATTTCTCCGCTTCTTCGTTCTCTTCTCGTCGCGTTTTTTTACGTTTCCCTTTCTTGGCATTGGCGCTCGCTCTCTCGATATCCCGCCGCCGAATTTCTCCGGAGAACGGAAGCTGTAAGACGAAGCAGAGGAACGCTCGAAGGGAGGAAAGAAAGAGGGGGAAGCGTGAAGTCACGGAAGATCGCGCGAGAATTCATCGTTGAATTGATACTCCTTGCGCAGCGTTTTGTAAAAGCTCTCGAGATTCTCGACAAGTGATCGACTAGTCTTTACCGGGCCAATCATTGAGATTCTTCTATTTTATTTGGTTTCTTTTCTCGATATATATATATTTTTCTTCTTCTGCATCCTTCGTTTCCCACTTTTGTATGGGAATTTCTTCGTTCTTCGACTCGCACGTGTCCTTCTCTTCCTTTTCTTCGAAGGTTCGTTAATTTCGTCCTCGATAAAATTACTCGTGCGTCGACCGAGGTTGAACGTCCCGCGTAATTCATTCCTAGTTCAGCGAAGTTCGACAAGGACCTTCGACCTCGAGCGAGGCGACGCCGGGCTTCATCTTTTCGTTCTTTTTCTCCCGTGAAATTAAGATTCGTCTTCTACCGTTGATCGAATCGACGCGTAGAGCACGCCCGTAATTAATAGAAACTTCCGGATTCTCTGCCGGCATTTAAATCGGGGCCGCACCGAGTCCTACTGTCAAATTTTCTTTGTCAAACGCGAAATCGCGAGCGAGAATTTGCCCCGATTCAAATGGACGAAAGAAAAAAAAAACGAAAACTGCACTTCGAGATGTATTTAACGAAGAGGAGTAAAACGACAAAAGAAAAAAAAAATGAAGGAAGAATTGTATATGAAATTAAGGACACGTACACACGTATACACACCTATACACGTACATAGATACACATAGAAACACGAGTATACAGAAGAAGTGACATAAATGTTGTATAATCGCGCGTGAGATCGAGCGAAAGGGTTAGAAGAAGAAGAGAAAAAAAAGAAAGATAGAGGAGAAGTTTCATTTGCTCAGACTGTCCTAAGTTTGCCATATACGCCGAGAGAGAGAGAGAGAGGGAGAGAGAGGAAACAGAAAAGTGAAAAAGAGAAAGAAAGAAGTAGAGCCGAGCGTTGCACGTTTCTTCGCGCGATCTTGTAATTAACGAAACGAAAGAAGAAAAAAAAAAATGGAAGTGTCGTAGAGTGAAACTGATTTTTCTTCTTCTTTTTATCGATCTGCGATTCTTTCCAGCCGCTGTGTGTGTGTGTGTGTAATTTTCAGGTGCCAACCACGGCAAACATAAGCCACGCGAATTTCTGTAAATTCGTCGAATGAGCGGAGCACGTTGCCATTTTGTCACGTTCCCCCATTTCGCGTATTCCGCTTCATCAGTGGTATCTGTCTGTCTGTCTCCCTCTCTGGAAGTGACTCACCAACCATCCTACATTTGTCTCTCTCCGTCCGAGAGAGCTCACGGTACTTTTAATTTGTTCCATGTAAATTTTGTTGGAAAATAAACCACAGCGAAAGAAACAAGCTAAATTTGATTTCGATCCATTCGGAAAATTCCAGAATAGAACGTTTCTGTTCGTTCCTTTTTTCTAAATACCTTTAAAGAAGAAAGAAAGGGACTGAATCGGGAAAATTCCGAAATAGAATTATTCCGTTCGATCATTTTTTTTTTTTTTTTCTAAATGTAACAGCACTGATTTAGAAAGAGAAACAAGGAGTCACGTCTGAGAGATGAAAGCGAAAGAAAACGTATCCGCCTGTAATATTCGACCATGTGTAACCCCCGTTGAATGTGCTCCACTTAACGATAAGACGATAATGCTCGTAACCCAGTAAACGCCTAATTAAACCGTGAATAAACGAAAAAAAAGCACTCAAAAACTAAAAAAAACACGTAAGAAGTAATAACGTTACCTGTAGCCAAATGTCCCGTGGACCATATAGACCGCCGCGATCTGTTCGTAACACTGTACATGCGAGAGAGTGAGAGAGAGAGAGAGAAAAGGGGCTAGAAGTTTAGAAGGTGTGGGATACGGCGCGGAGGGATGGGCTGATTTTCTCGGTCCATCGTTCGCGAGTGCGTGAGAGTTGCGTGAAAGAAGAAACGACGAAGACGACGACGACGGTGAGGAGAGAGAAAGGAACGAGAAGCGTTTCGCGAGGCCATTCTTTGTGTACTTGTCTTTTTTTTTCTTGTTTTTTTTCTCTTTAATTTTACGGGGGAAACTAAATTCCCGCGAAACGAAACGAAACGAACGAGACGGAGGTGGAGTAGGAGTAGAAGGAACGGAAAAGAGAAACGAGAAGGGAAAAAGATGAGAGAGAGGAGGACAAAGAGGCGTGGCGACTCTCAAGCCGTTTGTAAAGCTCGCAGCAACCTTGTGATAGAGTCTGGACTCGGAGAAAACCTGTTCACCTTTGCTACTTTCCTTCTTTCCCCCCGCCCGCCCCGCGCTCTCGAGAGGCGAAGAAGCGAGAGAAACCGGAGAGGAAAACGGTCGTCTCCTCGATCGGGGTCCTGTTGGCCTCTGATGGCTGGTGGCCGCCTGGCACCGATCGGGGCGAGGATTTCGTTTCGAGCGCGTGCCGTATGATAATACTTAAACTTTAACACCGGTGTGTCTGGCGCGCGTTCTCTTCGGTGACGTGGGGGGGGGGGGTGGATAATGAAAACGTGCGCGGAACGTTTGGGAAAAGAAACGAAAGCAGCGAAACAGCGAACGAAAGACAACAAGAGAGATATATATATAGTATATATACAGATACATATATATATATTGTATATGCTTAGAGGCGTTATTAGTAGGTGATGTTTTTTGCGCGAGAACCGTTTTTATTGCGAGACGTGAAAATGAAATACATATATATATTTTGAAACGAAATTTCGTCCAGCTGACCAATCCAAAGAAGCGACCAAATAAACGAAGGAGAGGGAAAACGATGCGAGCCGTTGCACAACGCTTGAGGTGCTTAAAAAACGGGGAAAAAAAAAAATGAAAGAAACACGAGAAACAAAGCAAACGAACAAAAAAAAAAAGAAAAGAAAAAACGAAAGAAACACGTAATTAACGAG
>NW_017100481.1:914266-923960 GCF_001263275.1 Habropoda laboriosa | reverse complement strand
TTCTTCTTTCTCTCTTTCCTTTTTACGAAGTTTTTTTGCGTTTTTTCGCTTGACGACTGTCCCGATGCGAGTGATTGGACGGAAGATGTACGGCGGTCACGTGATATGTTATTTACAAGCGTAAAGAGAAGAAAAAGTATCGTATTATGTAGAAACAGGCCACCCCTTAGATCACATGTAAGCGAGAAAAGAGCGGTACCGTTAATTTATTTTGTTTGTTTTTTCTTCTTCTCTGTTCTTAAGTATCTTCCTCTTGTTCTTTCACACTTTCTACTTTCTCGCTGTATTTTCTTCTTCTTTCTTTTCTTCACTCCTTTCTCTCGTTCTGTTTCCTCGCTCTTTCTCTTTTAACTCAGCTCGAAGTCAGATCGGTTTCTTCTTTTCGTTTTGTTTTGTTTTTTTTTTTTGTTTTTTTTTTTTTTTTGGAAGAACGAGGAATTGAGAAATTCCTGCGTTCGACGTTCGGCGCGATTTTTCGAAAGGAAAAAGAGAACAAGAAAGTAACACGCCGTTTTATGCGAAAGTAACGCCAGAGAGAGAGAGAGAGAGAGAGAGAGAGAGACGTTGAAAACAGCTCCTTTCTTGCGTTCTCACTCTCCGTTTTCCTATCTGTCACACGCTTCTCTCGCTCTTCAATTTCCTTCCTTCGTTTCCGTCGAGATTCTTTTACTCTTTAAACGAACGTACGGCCGCGAGTTTGCCCGCTCCTCGTTGATCTCTCCAACCTCTTTCTCGTAGAAGGGAAATTAATATAGCCATCGTTTCGACTCGTGATACATTCGAAAGAAATGAAAAAGAAAAAAAAAAAAAGATGACAAAATTGCAGAACCGAGAAACTGGAGGAATCAGGGAGGAACGGTGCAAAACGAAGCCCGATCATACGATGCTGTGTTATTTAAGTCACTACAGACCATACGTTATTGATTACTTTTGATTTTAGTTTATGACAATTTTTTTATGTTATTAATTTTATTTGAGTACGATTTTAAGTGCTACGCGAATATGTATTATTATCTATTATCTATTATTATCTATTATATAATTGGAATTATTATCTGAATATTATTATTATTATTCTGTAATCTTAACATTCTGTAATTATTATCACTGCCCATGGTCGATTTACTTTTACGAATTGTTCTCCTGCGTCCGCTGCCCGACCGCCGGTCGACGCGTCGCCTTCGAAGACGTCGCGACGCCCTCCTCTCGTCTTCTCTCGTCTCTTCTTTATCATTTCTATGCGTCTCGTTATCCTCTCCCCAACCTTCTCCCTTTCGTTTCTTCTATTTTGTATTTTCTTCCCTTTTTTCGTTTTCTCTCATTTCTCTGGGGATTGGATGGACACACTCTCGCACACAAACAGACACACACATAGATACGTGCATGAAGTTTTTTGTGTGGCGTAGCGTCGACCATTGGGAGTTCGCAAAGGGACGGGGGCATCTCTTCGCTACCCGCATGTCTTTCATTGTACAGATTTTTTCACTTTTATATAGTTATTCGATATATCGTAACGTTATGCAACGTCGATTGCGGCGGTGTCATTATGTGTCGCCGTACCATTATTGTACTTGATTTTTTTTTATTGAATAAATGTGAACACGCCGAAAGTATATGGAGACGTTCGGGTGATTCTTCGAGCGCAGTTCGATCTCTGCTTTCACCCCTCACCTTCCTTGTCCATCCTGTTTTCTTGGGTTTAGTGGAATAGAGGAGAATTCCTCCTCTTAGGTTTATCGCGTGAGAATTTACGAGGAACAGAGGGAAGTATCTTCTCCGCGAGTGACACTTCGCGTTGAAATTGGGACGTTCACGTCACTCCGTAAATCGTCTGGCGATAACGTAATCGAAATATCTCGGTTACATCAAAATTTCAACCCGCTCGGATTATGTTGTATTGTTATTGCACGATATTTATAACTGACCGCCAACTTTTACGGTAGCTTGTGTAATTCTCGTCGACTCTCGATGCTAGCATTCCTGATAAGCGAATCTTTATCGCGTACTGTGTACCTAATATCTAAAAATCTTGAGAAATTACTGCAACAACCTCTCAAGTGAATCATTCGATAATTTATTAATGGTTTTATTTATTTTTACTTATTCATTCAAACGGGCAAAAAAAGGTGCTCAATAGTAGAATGGAATTACATAAAGTCGAATAGTGACAGCGCGCAACGCAGTTAATTGCTATTTGTAAGTTTCTTTAAAGTTTGCCTGCAACTGTCCGCAGTGCTAAAGAACAATTCAAGCCTGTCGGTGAGCTTGTTTGCATACGTACAGAGCCTCGTGATCGGATCACCGAGTCTCGCATCCGTTGTGAAAGAATCCAGTTTAAATGCACAGGACTCTTGCGTGAAGGGCGAGGGCAGGTATTGAAGTTGATTAATTATCCAAAACAAACGGTGATTTTATTAGAAACGATCGCACTGTTAAATCTTTCGCATACATCAAATTTTCGTTTAAAGTAACGTTAAATTAGCAAATGTTACGCAATACCGAGCAACGCTGATCAATCTGAAATATCGTACGTCCTCGAAATCTGATCGACGTCACGAATGATGTCATTCATCGCTGATTGACCTAGATCGTGTCACGAGCCGCGTCGTTCGATTACGCCGGAGGATCGGCAGCCGATCGATAATTTATATTTCGATAATCTTTGGTACCGCCTCTCCAGAGGGTTACGCGGTCCGTTTAATCTGTATCGATCAGCGTGGCGAGCAGTTCCGGTGTTTAGAATCGGCCTAATGGGTTTCCTGAGACGTGCCATCTGCGAACCTCATTACTAAGGGATGCAACCGCAAACCAATCAACCCCCGCTGCCAGACCGACGCCCTGTCCCGGGTCTCGTGGTGGTCGTAAGACGCTGTCGCGTGCTCGTAGATTAGAGGCTGCCAGACGGCCCGCGAGCAACGCACAATACATCGGGATGCGTTAATAAGAACAAATTGGTTCGATCGAACCGCGGACGTTAGACCACGACTGATGGGGTAACAGGTAAGGGAAACTGTCTGGTTCGAATTGGCCACTTTGGGACATTTGACGTGGTACGATGAGTGATGAACAGGGGGGAGATGTGGAAGCGTTCTGTTCGTCAAATGATACGGAAGGTTTTAGGTGGAAGGAGGGTAAGTAGGATTTGGAGTCTTTGGGTGATTGGGGTTTTAGGTTGGTTATGGTGTAATTTATGATTCTACTGTATCGGTTTCGTCGACTGTACACTCCAATGAAACGAAATCTTGAAGTTTGTGGCTTTGAGGAGTGGAGTGCTATTGAGATTCAATTACGAAAGATGGAATTTTTCAAAATGTTTTAAGCTTCTTTCACTGTCAAACATACAAGTTTAAATTTTAAGTATATATAGTCACAGTATATCGGTTCACTAAAAAAACCAAATTTTGAAGTTTATGACTTTCCGGAGTGCAATGCAATTTTTAAGGGTAAGCGGCTTCTGAGATTCAATTACGAAAGATGGAAGTTTTCAAAATTTGTCAAGTTTCTCTCGTACACACTGGCAAACACAAATCTAAATTTTAAGTATAGTCACATTTTTTTGGTTCCATCGACTATACATGTGGCTTTCAGGGGTGGGTACGATGCAATTTTCAAGAATAGGTCCCTAAAATTTGAATTTTTCCAAATTTCCCAAGTTTCTCCCATACACACTACCAACCATACTACATACCACGTTGCATCGACTCCATCGACAATACACACTAAAAGAAAGAAACTCTGAAGTCTATGATTTTCAAGAGTACGATGCAATTCTAAAGAACAGAACTCCTCTAAAACTCGAATTTTTCCAAATTTCCCAAGTTCGCCTCATAGACGCACAATTTTCCAAGCAATTTCAAAGTCTCCTCCTCTAACCAGCAAAGTTGCCCCTAAATTCCCGAGAACGACGGAATAAATTGTGAAAATTCCACGCGACACCTGGGACGAGCGAGTATACACGGTTCACGTGAAACGATAAAAGTGGGTGGAAGGCATCGACGTGGCCGAGTGGGAGGCAGTGGATGACGGGCAGAAACGAGAAGGGTCCGTGGACGGGGTAAACCAAGTGCACATGTCGCCAAAGCGCGCGTGTCACCGGCCAGCCCGTGGTATATCTGGCGTGCATCCATATGCAGATCCCCATTGATATGACAACATTTACATACTGCATATTCGCTCTGGGCCATATACTCGCTCGCCAATTCCCCATTGTTGGCTTTCGGCCACCAGTGCGTTTGATTGACATTATTGGTCGCGCCGCTGACACCAGATTACATTTCTATTTGCATACATTCGCGAACCAGTTTGGTCCCCACCCCTTTCTCGACGTGTGTTTTTTACCGTTCACCGCCTCTCGAAACGCTGAGGCGATGATTTCCGGTTCCACGCGTTTCCGCGTGAACATCGTACACGATCGTCGAATTGCCGAGCTTAGTTATTCTGTTCGTGGTGAGTCCAGTTGATAGAAAAATTGCTCTTGATTGGAAGATTACTGAGTTTTTTTTGTTTTAAGTACACATGATTTTTTTTTGTACATGGTAAGAATAACGTGGGGAAAATTTGTTGTAGGTTTTTCTTGCATCTTTTCTTGAAGAATTTCAGAGTGAAATGGTGTACCTAAGTATTATTGTTTATAGTTGCTATTGATGTTAGAGGATCTGAACATTCCACAAGGAAGAAAAGGATTTTATTATCATTTAAACAAATTTTTTGTACCAATAAACGTTCAAAATACTCATGTCTACATTTTATTTGTACCTACACTACCGGCCAAAAGTTTCGAATCACCTGGCAATTTACATTAACGTTGAATCTTCTACTAATTCTTTATTGATTTGAAATTGATGTTGTGGAGATCAATAGCACTTCACCTCATTTCGATTGATTTGCATGATAAAAAATTCGTTAAAAAATTATTATAAATGCTGCCTTTTTGGGGGGAGTTTTTGTGCAACTCGCAATGCACAGTGATTCCAAACATTTGGCTGGTAGTGTATATATACCATCTTCCTGAACAATAATTCCGTGATAGCTGAGAACTGATTACCTGAAAAATTGTACGTTTTAGTACTTGAAAGTCAAAGTTTGCAGTCAAAATTCGTATCTTTTACAGGAACGTAAGTAGTCTCCTTGTACTCGTTACCAATTAACCCTATAAATCGAGGGTTAGATACATCTATCCCAAAAGTTTCGGAGCGATGAGAATCTACAAACAAGTTTACTTCTGATTTCAAAAATGATATTCCTTATCAACGAGATAAAAAATTATTAACAAAAGCTTTGCAAAAATGATTATCTAACATCTAATCCCCATCACACTAAACAACAAACAATAAATCATCTCGATATCAGTCTCGTCCCCGAACTTTTATCTCTTAATTAATATCGATCGATTTGCAAATCCAAATATCTAACATCTTATCCCTCATCACACTCAACAAAAAAAAAGAAATAATAAAAATTACCACATTTGGTGCAAGAGAAGCAGCTATCAGTCTCGTCTCGAATTTTTACCTCCCAATTATTAACGAACGAAATTGGATTTGCAAATCCAAATATCCCACACCTTATCCCCCGTCAAACTCAAAAAACAAAACAATAAAAATTACCACATTTCGTGCAAGAAAAACAGTTATCAGTCTCGTTCTGAATTTTGATCTCCCAATCATTAACGATCGATTTGCAAATCCAAATATCTAACGTCACACTCGAAAAAGAAAAAAAGAAACAAGTTATCAGCATCGTCCCCGAACCTTTATCTCCCACAGATCACTCGTCATCGTTATTAATAACAACGCACGCGTTATTTTCACCCGCGATATAACAGCCGGCGTAAATGGAACACGCAATACCGCGTAATCCGCGGCGAGAATAATGATCGAGCTGGTATAAATGAAATCGAGGGTTTCCATTGATCGCACGCGGCCGATCCGCTACCTCGCACCCTCGGTCGTCCCGTCCCGGTTCGGTTCGTCCACCGTCGCGGAAATTCGCGGCGAAATGAAGCGTATCCGGCCTGTTCGCGGTTTCTTTAGCCGCGGCGCGGGGACACGAAAGAAACAATGGACGGGCGTGTGCACAAAAGGGGGGACGCGTGTCAGGCGTTAGCGACCTCGGTTAGCCCTTTATCGGCGACCCTCTGGTCCGTGAATTATGGACAAGCGCGTGTGGTATTGTCCGCGGACGAGCGCGTCGCGGATATTAAGCGGAGCCCGCGAATTGCGGCGACGAGCCAGCTGGAAAATGAGGCCTGCCTCGGTTCGACGACTCGGAATTCAAGAATGGGGCCTTCGCCGGCGTTAATTGTTCCGCTCCTCGCGCCACCTGAACATCGTGCGGCTCGTTGACTCGCGTGAGAGATACTCCTCTGCTTTTTATCGACTTGTCTTTTGTCTACTACGTTGGGTTAGGTTCCTTTTTTTTTTCTCTCTCCTAGATTCAATTACGGGGGAAGCGAGTACGAATCCGGTGATTGGAGTCGGACTGTGAACGACGAGGTGTGTACGAGTGCGTGAATGTGGAGGCTGTTTAGGAGTTGGAAGGGTTGCGTGTGGTTCAATTAATTCGAGTGTAATTGATGAAGTATTGAGAGGGTATTCCCGTTTGCAGGGATCAAAATATGGAGACTTTTTTATTGCGTTTTATTGAAGTATGGAAGTATAGTTTGAAAATGGGTTGCTACGCGAAATCGACGAAATGTGGGTTATAGTGATTTTAAGACACGCTAACGAGATTTCCTTTTTTATGCGGACTTTATTCCGAAGACTTAATTATAGAATACTTTTTTCTTAACAAAATAAATATGTTTGGATTAAGAAATTTATATTAGGAACTATATTTTTGTCAGTGTAGCGAAACTTTAATACTGGAACTACCAACCGCGTCAAAATAACCCATTAGCATCTTTCGAAAAAACGCGAATGTTCAATACAGTAAATTCTCCACAAGTGTCACACCGCAAGGAAGCTAAACCTGACACTCGTAGAGTCAAGGACTACGTTTTCGAGCCTCGCGCCCGCCTTTGTAGTTTGCCGAACGTAGACAAGGACAGCGAATAAAAGATAAGCATGAAACGTGAGTCGAGGCAACCAAGCGATTTAAATATCAACTTCTTTAATTTTACGTTTTTTTATCCCGAAATTTTTCTTAACATATTGATGAGATTTTTTTGATGAAAATGACATCAAACACGACATAATTTGAACAACATTTACTTATTAACACGTTCACTGTCGCGCTAGATTTACAGGTTGCTGTTAGGCGGCCACAAGAAAATACATTTTAAGCATATACATTAAGTAGCTCATATTTGAGCTGGCAATACACAACACAACTAACTACTAAACCAAATCATCAGAAAAATTTTCAATATTATTATTGAAGCAAACTTTCGTAGAACGAGAGTGAAAAATTGAAAGAATCAAAAGAAAAAACGCGAATTCGTATCTTTTTCGATTCTAGAATATAAGAAAATTTGAATAAAATACGCGACGAGAATTGGGGAGAAGCATAAGTTAAACGCGTAAAAATATTCAATAATAAACGAACTAGGAATGAAGCTATTATTTCAATACGCGATGCACTGACTCTAGTATTTACTAAAATTCAAAAATTCTCGCATAAATTCCAAAAATAGATTATTAATTACGGTAAACTACTGAGACGGTTTAATTAAGGGTGGGCATGGTGCTGCTTTAGTTTGAAATGATTTATAAACACATAATTAACAGAGGAAAAACCGTGAAACGGCAAAACGTCTACATTCTAATTGTTATAACATGTAAACAGAACTTTAAATTTAGTGTAAACAGAAAAAATATATAATACAATTTATTTCACGGTATTGCAACAAATAAACGTTGAATCAATATTTAATTCGTATAAAAACAATTATTTAACGTAATAATTTTACCTTCACTATGGCTATTTTTAATCTACGACCACAGGTCAACCTGATTTCTAATCCTTACGAACTTTAAATTCAGTCTAAACTGAGAAAATATATAATACAATTTATTTCACGGTATTGCAACAAACAAACGTTGAATAGATTCTTAATTCGTATAGAAACATTTATTTAAAATAATAATTTCACCTTCACTATGGCTATTTTAAATTTACGACCAAGGGTCAACCTGATTTTTAATCCTCCGAACTTGATTTCACAACGAGAAAGTAATAAGATCGTTGAAACGTACTTATTTGTCAAAGAAACTTGCAAAAATGTATAAATAATAATATGTAATGTTTTAACAAATTTTTGGAAGTATAAATTAATAATAAAATTGTGAAAATTAATAAATTATACGTTATTATAACATTAATAGAATTATGACTAAACCGAAGTTCGAAGTCGAGTATTTAAAGTCTGATATTACGTGCCTAGCGAGTGCCGGTAATTGTTAAAATTTGTTTAATAATTAGTAATAGAAATTCTAATTGATTCTAATGTATACAAGTGTTACAAGAAGGCTGAGTGTGTACAGGGTGGACATAGACTAGCTAGTAGCCCCCGACCACTCTATTCACATCTCAGAACCTTCAGGTCAAAATACGCCGCGAAGTGTCTAGGGCCCAGTATAAAGGGTAAATGATTTCGCGGGACATCGGCGGGTCCTTATATACCTGCGGTACCCTCTCCCCAAAGTCATTAGCAAAATCGTCGGTTAGGTCAGGCGGGAAATTTTCGCGGGAGATTTTCGCGGGAGATTTCCGATATCGTAACACGGTATAATTTATCAATTTTCACAATTTTATTAAAAATTTATACTTCCGACAATTTGTTATAACATTGCATATAACAATTTATACGTTTTTACAATATTCTTCAATGGAAACATAGGTTTTAGCGTTCTCGTTACTTACTCGTGGTTAAATTAATTTCGTAGGGATTAAAAATCAGGTTGACCTGTGGTCGTAGATTAAAAATAACCATAGTACAGCCAAATTTATCGTGTTAAATAATTCTTTTTCCACGAATCAAAAATGTATTCAACGTTTGTTTGTTATAATATCGTGAAATGAATTATTTGTGCAGTTCTGTGCATTTTCTGTGCAGTTCAACCTAATTTACTTAAATTTACATTGCGAGACAGTATACTGTAACAAGTAGTAACAAGCAAACGTTGAATAAATTCCTAATTCGTATTAAAAAAATTATTTAACACAATAATTTCAGCTTTATTATGATTATTCTTGATAAATGACCACAGGTCAACTTGATTTTTAATCGTTATAATCTTTAAATTCAGTGTGAATAGAGAAAATGTGTAATATAATTCATTTCACGATATTATAACAAACAAACATTGAATACATTTTTCATTCGTGTAAAAAGAATTATTTAACACGATAAATTTAGCTGTACTATGGTTATTTTTAATCTACGACCACAGGTCAACCTGATTTTTAATCCCTACGAAATTAATTTAACCACGAGTAAGTAACGAGAACGCTAAAACCTATGTTTCCATTGAAGAATATTGTAAAAACGTATAAATTGTTATATGCAATGTTATAACAAATTGTCGGAAGTATAAATTTATAACAAAATTGTGAAAATTGATAAATTATACCGTGTTACGATATCGGAAATCTCCCGCGAAAATCTCCCGCGAAAATTTCCCGCCTGACCTAACGGACGATTTTGCTAATGACTTTGGGGAGAGGGTACCGCAGGTATATAAGGACCCGCCGA
>NW_017100481.1:903919-912897 GCF_001263275.1 Habropoda laboriosa | reverse complement strand
CAACTAATTCTAAGATAGAAAAATTGTATTGAATACCATGTGCGCGCTCTCTTACAGAGATACGCGACTCATTCGTAGCATAATTAATAAAATACCATCTACATTTTCAACATCTTATTAAGGAAGAGTACGAAATTTTTAGAGTTTAAATATTGCATTGGGAATGAGAAAATGATTAGAGTTGCGATTTAAAGTGAAATACAAGACACTCTTTTTGATAAAAGTATCTATTTCCTTTGCTACGAATGAGAATCGCGTATCTCTGAAGATAGAGAGCTGCCAGTAGGGCATGTGTTTTTGTCGGGTCCCTTGCGTAGTCACCTCCTCGTGGTGGGACCTGGTAATTGGTATCCTTTTCCAAAGAAAATTCTCACTTTTGCAAAAGGATACCAAGCTAAGAACTACGCGTACCCGTCGACACTCTGATTCTCACACACAGTTGAAAGTTTTAAGGTTAAGTAGTTCGTAAGATTAGGTAAGTTAATTCTAAGATAGAAAATTGAACACTATGTGCGCGTTTCTTAATAAAATACCTTGAAAAATTATTCAGATTCTATGGTAGATATGAAAGTTCCATTTAACATCAAATTTTAACATCGATCTGTCAATAGCAAATTAGCAATCAATTGCCTACGAAACACAAAGAAGAATTTCTTCAATTTTCTGACATAAAATTTCACAAGAAGTAGCAGTAAAGGAAGATTAAATAAGAAATGCAATTCTGTGACAAATTTTTCCCAAACAGTGTTTTTAATGTGTTACACAATAAAAAGTTACATTACGTGGTAAGATACTGTATCTCATCTTATATATTTTACTTTTCAAACATTTGTATCAGACTTTTCTGCGATTTTTCAATTGCATTACGCATTATTGCAATAATTTCTATCGTTACATTTAATTCTAATTGTTTAGCAGCTTTTCTGCTGCTATCGACCCTACATTTTACTGACACTTGTGGAATCGACCCTACATTTTTTTTTTTTTTACGTGGAGGTAGGCCGACTCTATGTGATAAACAATTGGCAACCAAACGGTGGCTCTCCCTCTACATTTGACGGATAATGTGTACAGGCATTTAACGTAATTTCTTGGTAAATTGTTTTTGTAATTCATCCGAAGCGATATATTATGAAATTAAATTAATCACTCAATAAGTATTAACATTAGATTGTTTCCTCGATATAGCCATGGTGGTAATCAGTGACTGGAGTGCCTCAAATGTTTAGAATAATTAAAATAAAATAAATGTTGTCAACTAAAAATTTTGAACGTCATAGCTAGCTAGACATTATTTTCAATTGAAAAAAAGTCGAGGCAACCAAGCGATTTAAATACCAACTTTTTTAATTTTACGTTTTTTTATCCCGACATTTTGTCACGCCAGACAGTGAACGTGTTAATAAGTAAGTGTTGTTCAAATTATATCGTGTTTGATATCATTTGCATCAGAAAAATCTCAGCAACATGTTAAAAAAAATTTCAAATGAAGAAAAGTAAAATTAAAGAAATTATATTTTTCTATTATGATTTGTCGAGCCGTGTAATCTCGTAAAGGAAACCGACTGGTGTAGCGTTACACGCTTAACTTACTGCGAGCGAGTTAACATGAGCGCAGCAATGACGCAGCCTAGGCGTAGGACCATCTATACTGTCACTTGTAGAATCCAAACTTACTGACTCTTGTAGAGAATTTACTGTACTGGTCAGTATTATCGTTTGTAACTTTCCGAATTTATTTTCTACATGTATGCTTCTATTTGAATGGATATGAATCGAATTTTCCAATCACGGTTCAGTTACATAAAAATTCATTTTTGTAAAGCCACTAATTGGTCATTTTGACTCGGCTGGTAGTTCTATTGTTAAATGCGTTTTCCTCAAAACCGTGTTTTGCAATATTGTGTCAACGATGTTTCTGATATTAATCGAGAAATTTTATTGATCGAGAGTTTGTTCGATTCGTTATAAAATTTTCTATAGTCTGAACTAAAATTATAACGATCCATAAAAAATTTGTATTAATTTTAGCCACTTGAAGCAACAAGAATTAGTAAAAAATCGAAGTCGTAATTTCGTTCTGCACAGATTTTTTTAAATAATCCTAGTTCACACTACAGGGACAACATTTTTATTACAAAAATACCTGAATATTTCGTGAAATATTTTTTTTGGACTGCAGGGAATATGTAAAAACAGTACTATACAGAAAATTTTAACGTATACGACGAGTATAATAAGAAAAGTTGGAGCATGTCGAAACATTTTTTAGAACTTCCATATCTCTTTCTCGAGACTTTTTCAAGTACCAAGCCTAAGAAACATGTTCCTCCTCGATTTCTGTATTCTGGATAATTAGCAAACATGTTCCTTAAAAAAATTTCACGAATTTTCCTCCACTTCCTTCCTCGTTTCTCCCTTAATTTACATTCACCCCAAGCAAAACTACCAAACTTAAGAATGTTACAATTGAAACTACAAGACTCTCTCAGACGTCGATATCGATCCATCAAACTCGCGACGCGATACATTCCGTCACGTTTATCACTTCTACTAAAAAAAAACTGTTATCTTCTCCCCGTGTTCCCTGTTTACATCGAGCAAATAAATACGCAAGTACACACGAACGACTGTGTTTTTTAATTTAACGCTCCTTTTCCCACCCCGGACAAACTGACACGTGCATTCGAGCAAACGACAAATCCACACTTTTCTTATCTGGAATGTTTGCACCGAGCTTGTCTCATCGTTCAGCCCGGCGGACGTCAGGTGGAAGCGTTTTCACTCGTGACGCGGATAACTCGGTCACGCTGTTGCAGTGATTCAAGACGGTGAACGTGCCGTAACGTTGAAAACAGTTGTGAGTAAGTCCCTTGATAAAGACACCTTCAGATCGCCGGGGAACCTTTGATCGCGGCAGAATTGCGCTGCCGCTACTGCGTCGATTCTCCTCGATTCCTATTAGAGTAAACATTCGTACAGCGACTGTGACGAAACCCTTAAATCGACAGGTAGATACGGTTATTGAAAAAAGAATAGATAACAGGATCGGATGACAAGGAAAGAATGTGAAAACAGTTTCCGTAAACGAGATAACGATTTGCTTAATGAGTCATGTGAATTTTTTTTTCCAAAGCTCGCAGGTATGCGTCTTCGAGGATGATAAACGAAGCGAAAAGTAGGTACGCGTTCGATGGTTATCGAAGCAGCCTCGATAAAATATCGATTTTCTCTCGTTACGGAGGGCTTTTCGCGCAGATTTCTGCGAAAAGTAGCCGGATGATTCACGCGGCAGAGTAATGAGTTTCAGCGGGAAAATTCGTGGAATTGTGGATTCGAGTGGTTCAATGACGAATTAGCTTCGAGATAGAAGTATTAGCTCGTCTACTAAGCAAGCTCGCTTCTTGTGTTTGTTTAACGTTCTTACGCGTCGAAAAGAACATTTTTTTTTAGGTTGAATTTACAATCTGCGGAAGTAGATTTGGTAAATTTGTGTAGTTTGTATGAAAGTACTTCTGTAGTGCTCAATACCTTAGATTTGTAAAACAAAAGTAGAAGAAATTAAAAAATCGAACTGACCGTTGGATTTCAATCTATTTCGTTCACTAGAGAACTTTTTAAATGGCAGAAAGTTCAAAAATGTACACTACCGGCTAAAAGTTTGGAATCACCGAGCATTGCAGTTTACACAAAAGTTTCCAGAAAAAAGTCAGCGACTTTGAGAATTTTTTATCATTCCAATCAATCGATATGAGATAAATTGATAAAATGTAGAATTGAGATAAGCTTCAGATCTATAAAATATTAGCAGCAGATTTAGTATTGATGAAAAGTGGGAGGTGTTTCCAAACTTTTGGCCGGTAGTGTATATAATTTTTGTACACTAAATAAAATGCATAACTACAATATTTAAAAATTAATATCGCGTAAGTTTGTGCAGTGATCTAACGTTTTCTTAATAACGAAATCTACATTTGCCTCTGTTTATTTTAAACGAATTCTGATTCAATCACCAATATCGTGATAAAATCTTATCCAATTTTGAAAGCTTGAAAGACGGTGAAAAGGCCACGTATATAACGGGTAAAGAATCTTTCTCATGGAAATATCGTATGAAGAGTCGCTAAATTAGCGTAATTGGAATTGAAAAGTTCGCGGCCTAAGTGGGAAGAACTGCTGCTAGGTGCTTGCAATTTTTACGGTGTAGTCTGTGATCATTTGTGTACCGACGTATGAAGTTTCGTGGCTGTGTCAGTAGGGGTGTTTACAGCGACGGAGAAGAGACGAATGATCCAGTACCTGGTGACAAAGGACATCACCGCAAGGACCTTGAATGATTTTCGCAAGAATAATTTTTGCAAGGTCCTTGAATGATCTTTGATGCGAGGTCCTTTATCTTCAGGTATTGGATCGCTGCTCGTTTTCTAATTTTGTCCATCTCTACTCCATCTACTGCAAATACCTCTACTTCACTAGCTCCAACAGGGAGAAAAATGACGACAGTGACACGAAACTGTATACATTAGTACACAATTGATTACATATTATTCGGTCAAAATTACAAGCACTTGGCTGCAATCCTTCATACTTAGGCCGCGAACTTTTTAATCCACCCTAGTAGTAGACAGATGCAATCCTGGTCTCTTTTTCTTAAATGCGCAACAGACTTTCTGTCGTGCCCTCGCGGGTTTTTTCCTTCACTTCGACTGCGATTTTCGAAGCGTTAAGACGTCCTTCCGCGCCAAAGAAAATAAAGTGCGTTTATCACGTTGACTGCCACTTTTCAGGATTCCGGTGTAAAAATCCAATTTAATTTAATCATATTATATTATTAAAAACTCTAATTATAGTACATAGTAATCGTCAAAAAGCATATAGAATGTGTTTTTTTGAAAAAAAAGATGTTGCGAATTATCTCGTAGTTGGCGTCCTAGGCAATAACACAAACTGCGAGTTATCTCGTAGTTGGCAGTCAACGTGTTAAGAGAATTCGCGGTGAACACGATTTATTTTAACCCATTAATCCAATATAAATTCCCAATCTATCTTCCCATTGTCTCCATTCCCCAAAAAATTCTCTCACATTCCCCAAACTTCGTCTTCGCTCCTCCCAAAAAGTACCTAAAAAATTCACCCGAGAAGGTGTTAAAAAATTCACGAATCCCGGTCGGTCGACGGGGGGTGGTTTCGCGGAGCGGGTCGTCGTACTTTTTCGCGACCGGTAACCGGCTGATTTACTGCGCGCGAGGAGGAATGAATCACATTACGAGCCGGCAGCCGCGGCGACTATCGTCGTCGCGAGGCAGCAGGGGCCGGAGAAAAAGGCGATAAAGCGCCGCGGCGACAGGCAGTCTAGCGCGATACGGAGCGAGCGTACACGGAGACACGCGCGTGCCGCCGCGGCGAGTCACACCTGTGTTCACCGCTCCGCGCCGCGCCGGTGCTCTCGAAACGCCGTATCGACTTTGTTCGAGGCCGCTTTCCCGTCGATAGACGACGAAATGGCCCGGATATCGCGTCGAGCACCGCTCAGGGATGATTCATGGACGCTCGAACGGAGCGGAAGGGGATGCTGGGATGGACGTGGGTGGTGTTGATTCATGAGGTCGAATTTGGTCCTCGAAGAGTCGTCTTTTTGGTCTTTAACCCTTTCGCTACTGAATTTCGACGGATGAAATTAAGCCCGCTGATTGTGACTTTTTGTTCGTTTTGAGATACGGGAAATCTGGATTGGGAAATTTTTGACTTATTGCATTTTTCGGTGAATAATTAGCGTACAATTTGTAGGAAATTTGAAGGTGTAACATTGCACGGAATGCACGTAATATGAAAAAATTTAGTAGTGCTTTTTATAATATCTAGTAGGTGAAGTAATTTTGTACCGAAGTTCTACCTTTTTTACTCTATTTTCGGAAATATAAATTTGCATAAAAATCGGTAGCTAGTGATAAGTCTCCAAAGGGTTACTGAGGTACTGCGAATCAATCGATATGAGATAAATTGATAAATGTAGAATTGAGATAAACTTCAGATCTATAAAATATTAGCAGCAGATTTAGTATTGATGAAAACTGGGAGGTGATTTCAAACTTTTGGCCGGTAGTGTAGATCACTTAAAATTAACATTAGACCAGTGTTTTAATTCAAAGGATACGAATTTTTTTGAAAAGAGGATTAAAATGTTGGTGGAAAAATGGGAAATGGCCAATACACTATCGATTAACAGTATCTAAGTGTAAATACTATTATTTTTGCATTGAAACTTTGCTTCCAAAACGACATTACCTACGAGACGACCTAAAGTTTCACCTTTTAACGAAAAATTTAATACTTAGAGTGTGTTCTTCAATTATTTTAATAAAATGACTCTTTTGTAATCACGTCAATCTCTTAATTTCAGTTACACAGACACGAAATCCCCTCTGAAATATTTCTTAGTAGGTAAATTGCTGGATTATTACTAATAATAATGCGTCAGCTAGTAAGCAAAAATGAATTGTGTTATGTACGAGAAGCACTGCTATGTCGAAATAATATAGTAGACAGATGCAATCCTGGTCTCTTTTTCTTAAATGCGCAACAGACTTTCTGTCGTGCACTTACGGCTTTTTCCTTCACTTCGACTGCGATTTTCGAAGCGTTAAGACGTCCTTCCGCGCCGAAGAAAATAAAATACGTTTAAGAGAATTCGCAGTGAACACCATTTATTTTAACCCATTAATCCAATAGGTTGCGTTCGTAGCGTGTCCACCGGTCAAAAATTTCGAACCACTATGCACTGCAAGTTATACAAACATTTCCAAGAGGAAAGCTAGCAAGTTCAAGAATTTTTAACAAATTTTTTATCACTCAAATCAATTGTCGTATACCTCTCTCCTATCTTTCATTAGTTTTTAGTCATCCTGTCTCCTTTCCTTAACTGTAAACAAATCCGCATCATCCTAACGTTAGTCACCCCGAAACCTAGACCTCCACATCATCCTTTACTTTTACTCATCGCTGAACCTAGACCTCACCCTACATTGACCTCTGAGACCAACCCCTACTCTCGTACTTACCGAACCTATATCTAGAAACCTTTTCCGTCGAAACAGCAGATTTTTGTCTAGTGGTCTTCACGCACCGAACGTCACCGAACTGTCGAATAAAGTCGAATAGTACTACGCGCAGAATAGCTCCCTTATTTCGCCCCAGTTTCCGTCAGGCTCTCCTACCGCGTACCTATTGAATATAATAAACCAACGCAAGGAATCGCGAGCCGCGGAATACAACAATAATAATGTCCAAACAATTGTATTATATCATGGCAACAAATTTATAATCGTACAAAATTTAATATACGGTATCGACCCGGCAATTTCAACAGTTGCAAAAACGAAATTTCATTAGCAGAATAGAAGCTCTCGTTTCTGCCGAAATTGACTTATTCATCTTGAAAGTTCTTCGTATTTTTCCCCAAGTATCGGAGGAGTGGCGCTAGTTGTTAAACGCGAGAGCGAATTCCCCTTGAAAGTCTACGGGTTCGGGTTAGCGGTAATTAAAGGGAATGACGGAAAGCCAAGCGGCGGGCCGCGTGATTTCCAGCTTATTGTTAATTCACTGGCCGGCGGAAAAGTTCGCGGCTAAATTCTGGGAGCGGCAGCGCGTCGTTAATTGAATTCTCGGCGTTTCGTTATTTTCCGTGTCGTCCGTGAATTAGGTCGTCAGCCGCGGCGACTATCGTCGTCGCGAGGCAGCAGGGGCCGGAGAAAAAGGCGATAAAGCGCCGCGGCGACAGGCAGTCTAGCGCGATACGGAGCGAGCGTACACGGAGACACGCGCGTGCCGCCGCGGCGAGTCACACCTGTGTTCACCGCTCCGCGCCGCGCCGGTGCTCTCGAAACGCCGTATCGACTTTGTTCGAGGCCGCTTTCCCGTCGATAGACGACGAAATGGCCCGGATATCGCGTCGAGCACCGCTCAGGGATGATTCATGGACGCTCGAACGGAGCGGAAGGGGATGCTGGGATGGACGTGGGTGGTGTTGATTCATGAGGTCGAATTTGGTCCTCGAAGAGTCGTCTTTTTGGTCTTTAACCCTTTCGCTACTGAATTTCGACGGATGAAATTAAGCCCGTTGATTGTGACTTTTTGTTCATTTTGAGATACGGGAAATCTGGATTGGGAAATTTTTGACTTATTGCATTTTTCGGTGAATAATTAGCGTACAATTTGTAGGAAATTTGAAGGTGTAACATTGCACGGAATGCACGTAATATGAAAAAATTTAGTAGTGCTTTTTATAATATCTAGTAGGTGAAGTAATTTTGTACCGAAGTTCTACCTTTTTTACTCTATTTTCGGAAATATAAATTTGCATAAAAATCGGTAGCTAGTGATAAGTCTCCAAAGGGTTACTGAGGTACTGTGCATTATTTCAGACGATCATTTTAAGTTACAGGAAATTCACAGTACATATTTTTTCAGTAAATAATTAATAAACAATAATTAAAATAACAGTCCTCAAAGGGTTAACGAGTTATTCTGCATCATTTTAGTAGGCGATAATATGTAATTTTAAGATACAGAGAATGTGGTTTACAAACTTTTTCATTCCTAGCACAACACACATTCTTTCTGTAAATAATTAATAAACAAAAATTAGGATAACAGTCCTCAAAGGGTTAATAAGGTATTGTCCATTATTTTAGTAGGTAATAATCCTATATAATTTTAAAATGCAGGAAATCTGGATTGCGAAATTGTCGATTCGCAACATAGTACCTACACGTTCTTTCAGTAAATAATTAATAAACAATAATTACGATAGCAGTCCTCAAAGCTTTAATGAAGCATTATGTATTAATCCTTTCGCGACTAGCGCCGGTTATATCCGCCATCCACTAAATGCTTCACACTGGCTAGCGCCGGTTATATCCGGCATCCACTAAGTGCTTCACACTGGCTAAAGCCGGGTATATCCCGCACCCACTAAGCGC
>NW_017100481.1:891936-903876 GCF_001263275.1 Habropoda laboriosa | reverse complement strand
CAACAACTCAAAGTGAAGATTTATTTTAAAATACAGAACAAGGCCTCAACAACGTTCCCTTTATCCGATACACCCTTAAGTCCTCTGCTGTTCCAACGAAATCCTCTAAGATTTGAAAAAACGCGAAACACTCTTAATGTGTACTGTGTGCACTAATGGCACGACGACCCGTTCGTTAGTGGCGTACTGATGGCTAGTTCAAAAATTGAAGTAAGAGGTGCAACCTTCGTAAAACGAGTGAGTAAAGATTTGAGAAGAGCGTTAAAAAAAGTTCTACTTTCAAAATTGCTAGATTTCATTAATTTTACACAGAGACAGAAGAAAACTTCTTCGCTACAGTAACAAGTTTCAGTTTGCTTTATTTCCTCTTCACAAGAGGAAGAATTTCCCGCTGCGTTTCGCAGCCAATCTATTTCAGGTGAAGGAAATGAAAAACTGTCATAAAGAGGAGAGATACGCTCTTATCAAAGAGCGACCGTCAATATGTAGTGATTCATAGAACGTGAGATACAAAGCATACACGCTCCCGATATATCATCGGCTCCCTAGAAATTAGCCACGCGTTCACCAGACTCGATCTTACACATTTCCCAGAAAATCTCCTATTAACGTTCCCATTAACCATCGTCGCATCTCGAAGGACCTTCCATTCTCTCTGCTCGTCGTTTCATCGCCAGTCATAAATACCTCCATTAATGACAAACCTTTTTCCACCTGCCGTTCCGTCATTCAAACGCATTACCTTGCGCGACTAAAGTGGCAGTCACGTTCCTCCTTCCTCGAGTAAAAACGCCACGGTTCCTTTCATTACCGGCAACGACACTCCATAAATCGCCGCCAGCACACTTTCATCCGTGCGATAAATTTCACGTAGACGCGTCCGATTGTCGTTTCGCGTGGATTCGCGGCGGGAACGGTCGGTCCTCGTTCGCAATTCTCGCGGATAAAAGGGTTGAATCGAGGAACAGGGTCGCCGTCGTCGTGTTCGATCGAGGAAAAAGAGGAAAAAGAGGAAGGTGCGATAATCGTGTCATGCAATGATCGTTGCATAACGCAACGCCTCTTCACGGTCTAGCTGGCGAGCATTGGCACAGCTGGCGAAGAACGAGAGGCATGAATAACCCCGGTGAACAGTGTTTGCTCATCGTCGGCCAAGGCTGTCGAGTGATCTTCCGGTAGGTGGAAAAATCGCTGGGGGTTTCGGTGATGTTTAAACCCTCAACCTGTAACGAGTCACATTCGTGACAGAAATTCTAGTTAAGATATACCGA
Organism: Habropoda laboriosa; assembly: GCF_001263275.1. Lineage (NCBI taxonomy): Eukaryota > Metazoa > Arthropoda > Insecta > Hymenoptera > Apidae > Habropoda > Habropoda laboriosa. Next base: position 902,605 of record NW_017100481.1, on the reverse strand, counting down.
AAATAGTTGTATTATTAAGAAAAATTCGTCGTAATCGTAACTTTCGTTTGAATTTGTAACATTGAGAATTAGTAAATGTAATTAATTTATACCTGATACAGTACTGAAACACTAAATGACTCACGCTTAGATGCGTAGTTAAAAAAGAAATCATAGGATAAGGGGGTATTCTAGTCTAGAGCATCATTTTTTAGTCCTTCTTAGGGATTTTTTCGTAAGGAAAGTATAAGCAGTGCGGTCCCTTTAAAAAAAAGTGTCCTACTGGCTGACACGATTCCGCCCATTCTGTTTATTCGAAATGAAAAAACCGAAAGGATTCTTGATTAGTACGACTGTGACTATGGTGTGCACCGGAATGAAAAGAAAATAGTGAAAATTTACAAAATGGCGGCACTTTGAATTTTGAATATCGATTTCTTCGACTTTTTTTCGTCTTTCTGGTTCAGACGATAACGACGCATCCACTGAAGCTGCATGTGAAATTCGGAGTCAATCGGAAAACTAGAACTTGAGATATCATGTCAGCCGTTTAGAAAAACATGGTTTCGAGAAAAACGCGTTTAAAGTTTCTCGTACCAGTTAGACGAAAATGGTATATTTACGACTACGGACTACATTAACTTCGTCAATTTTACGAATTCGGAAAAATCCCTCCACAGTTACACTTCTGCAAATGTCTACTTTCAGAAAATGTAAAAGAAAGAAATCGATTTTTTTGAAAAGTCTAGACTAGAATACCCCCTTAAGGGGTTAACGCGTTCCGCGCCATTTGTACCATTTTCGGTGCATACCTGAACCTCGTTTGTTGCCAAGAATTCTTGTATATTTTCAATGTCGATAAAGTTATTTGTTCGTTATACAGCGGATTTTATAGTTTCAATATTTACTTTACAAGCTCAAAAATATCTAACTTTTACATATTTACCAAACTGGTAATGACACTTGCACGGAACGTGTTAACAAGCGCCTTCACGTTGAAACAAAATTAACTCCTTTACGATCAAATTTTTCTCCACTCGATGTGTCATCAACGATTGATTTATTTAGTTTCTTACTATTTCCTGGGTGTATAGAAATAAGTTTGCCGTTATTTATAATACCGTGACTCAGGTTTTCGCCGTGATAGAAGAGATAACGAGATATGGAGAATGAAAGAATACGAGTAAACACAATTAGATTTATTGGACGATTAGTCGTGCACCTGTGGGACACAGTCAAAGTAAAATATTTCATTATATAGTAAAATGGGATTGAATTTTTGACACTTTGATCTTCCTTTTGCACATGTTTTTCACGAGCACCGAGTCGAAGAATGTTGCATCCTTTTTTACTTAATGAAAATTCCAAAAGCTACCTTGCTAACAAACATCCTCCAATTTGAATTCTTTTACCTAGAAAAATATTTTTTCGATTAAGGATCCATTTTCAAACGCTATCGTATACCGTATCGATGCTACACATTGCATTGAGCATGTTAAAAAATATTTAAGAAATTTTAATTAATGGCACCAATTTTGAAAACTGTTTTTTCGAATAGTACCTACGATTTTTAGTTAATTATACCAATTTCAATTCTTTCGCGTAGAAAAATATTTTTTCGGTTAAGGACCCACTTCCAAAAGCTGTTACTGAGCACGTTAAAAAACATTTAAGGAATTTCAGTCAATTGTATCAATTTTGAAAAATGTGTTTTCGAATTGGAATTTTGACACCATTTAGAGTCGTGAAAGATATAAATATTCGAAGGATCATGCCGCTATTAACAAGTCACCGAACAAAGGGTTAAATGCTTAACGAACCCCCAACGTTAAAGAACCACCGTGTCTATGACAATTCTGCTTGGAGCAGAATCCGTGAAGCGTCTAGCGCACACGAGCGTCACGCATAATTGCTCGAGGCAACGGGAGCAACTAGCAAGCGAACCCCTCGACCGGCTTCGCTTTTTATCACGGCAATTAATATCACTTGATATCCCGGCCAAGTCGTGGCCACGGCGCATAAATTCGACGCTCGAATAATTCTGAACATAATTCAACCCTTTCGGCCATAAGTCACGTCTGTGCTGCGGGACGAGTTGTTTCACGGTGAGTCGTTGTTCTGCTAACGACGAGTTCCGATGCAAATTCACCGTTTCGTCTATTCTTCGAATATGCAATTTTTCGGAAATATTTCTATTTTTTGACAAATTTTTCATTCGTTTTCCTCATTAGGAATAAACGTGGAAATGCGTGACTTTCTTTAGTTTCAGGTATAGAGGTGTTGAAAATGTGAGTTTTTGGAATGGAAAGGATATTTTCGAGGCGAATCAAGCACAGGTCGCTTAATCGCGGTACGCGAAATGAAATCACGGTTTCTAAAAGCACGACAGCACGTGGCACGAATGACAAACGCGCGAATCGCGTTCGACTCGAGCAAATAAGCCGATTATCCTTCGTGGCTCGTTGCAGCCGTCTTTCAGCTCTCCTCCTCCCTTTTCACTTCATGTTATATGCATTATCCGATGATAGAGACGCTTAATTAGCGGCCGCTATGAATCGCCGCGGAGTGACACGCGAGTAATCGTGTTTCTCCACCGACTATCGTAATATTGTGATTTTTAGTGGTATTAATGGCGCAGCATTCCTATTTGCCGCATGAAAACCCTAAAGATGCAAATGCGCGCAATGCATGTGTCGCCTTGTTGGGAAAAACATGGAAATCGGGGTCAAGGATGACTCACGGAGAACTGTGATTAATAACTTTTATGAATTATACATTATTAATAGTGAATTATGCTACTGGATAGTAAGCGTTGCTAATTCTTAATAATGGGAATTATCCTTTATTTCATTTACACTCTAATTCTAACAGCTGACCCACATTTCTGTAGATAAATATTCTTTACTGTCATTAATTTAATAGTGTTGAAAATTTGCATTTCCACTCTCTCAATTTCTGAATTAATTTTAGCCCATTTCACGCTTTATGTAGCCAAAATTATCAGCAATGTGATATCGCAAAGAACATGCTAGTAACTCATTAAACTTCCAATAGACAGAGGTTTCCAAAATTTCACAAACATTCCTCACTGTCAATAATTACAATTTTATTCAATAATATCTAAAAAATTTGCATTTCGACTTTCTCAATTTCTGAAACAATTCCAACCTTAAAAAATACGTCAGCAACTCGTCAAAAGTCCAACAAACAAAATCTCCCAAAATTTCACAAACATTCCACATTGTCAATAATTACAATTTTATTCAAAAATATTAAAAATTTGCATTTCGACTTTCTCAATTTCTGAACCAATCCCAACCTACTCTAAATCAATTCCAACCTACTCTAAATCAATTCCAACCTTAAAAATTACGTCAGCAACTCGTCAAAAGTCCAACAAACAAAATCTCCCAAAATTTCACAAACATTCCACATTGTCAATAATTACAATTTTATTCAAAAATATTAAAAATTTGCATTTCGACTTTCTCAATTTCTGAACCAATCTCAACCTACTCTAAATCAATTCCAACCTTAAAAACTACGTCAGCAACTCGTCAAAATTCCAACAGACAAAGGTTCCCAAAGTTTCACGAACATTTTTCAGTCAATAATTCCAATTTTAACCAAATATCCCAATAATCCTAATAACTTGCGTTACCATTCCCTCAATCTCCGAACCAATCCCATCCTACCCCGGACCAACTGAAATCCCAAAGAACACACCAGCAACAGTTCGGCCATTCTTCCCGTTCTCCTACGTTCTACCGGCAGAGTCAATAACCGGGCCCAGGTGTCACTGTCTGCACACAGCAATTACAGCTATCCGTCGGATGAGACAGCGAAAATGAGACGGACGGCGTCGCGGTGATCGCGGCGTGGCGTCCTGCATAAAATGCCAACGAGCAGGCTGATATTCGTGGTGGAGCCATTGACAGTGCTCGCTGGTGACCGTGTAATTATGGCACTTTTTAAAAGCGGCCAGCTCCCGGCCCGCACGCGTCTCTCTTTATTACGATGCACGGGAGTTGAATTTCGACCCCCGTCGGGCAGCCGCAAACGCCACCCCAACCGGTCGCATTGTCGGCTTAATAATACAGCGACGCGCAAAGTGCGGGACTCTCTCCTTGCCCGTGCGTATACACGCCACTGACACCGTATAATCACATCCCGCGCGTACCTTCTGGCCATGATTCATACGCGTTACGAATATCAAATACTGGGAAACCGGGGCAAACATCGCGACGATCGAACGACCCGGCGCACATCCGTAAATTTGTTAACTATAGCCTTTCCGTAAGGGGGCCATCGGACTGAACGTTCGTGTCGACAGGAAGTTTGACGTTTTGGTGGGAGTGAGTATGTTTCAGGTGGTTGGTGTGTTTGCTCGGGATAATTGTTAATATTTCAGTGAACGTTACGTGACAATTTGTGCACTTTCTGTACGATACTCTACTCGTGAACGAGACTGTTTAGCTTCGTTCTCAGTTCGTATCGTTGCGCTCCCGATGTGTTAATCCCGGAAGGACGAAATTCTAGTAGTTGGTGTGGTGATGGTGAATAATAAGTTCTCTCCTTCAGAATATTTTTGAGCTCTCTTTTATTTGTGGTGGTGCGTGGGTATATATTAGGTCGGTGTGTGTTCTGATTGGTTGGACGTTGAAGGTGGTGGAAAAGAAGGTCTCGAAAAATGCGGAGGTGTGATTGGACATTAGGAAACTAGTAGAAGGAGAACGTGAGGGTGAGGGTGGTGTACAAAAGTTGAAATAATTTAGGGAAAACCCGGAAAGGGGAAAGGGATAGGAAACATGACCAGGGAGCGACTCGAACTATTTTATGATAGGGAAGGAATTTGTTAGGGGCTAGGAAGACGGTTGGAAAGGACTGTTTATTAATTTACGATGTGTGACTGGCCGGTGGGCTGCGCGACCGGACACTTTCCGAGTTGTTTCTGTCGTTGTACGTGAATCCTATGTAAATTTTTATTCCTCAGTTCGGTATTTATTGGTAATTATGATTGCGCTGGTGAGAAGTTTGATTTCTTCGTGGAGATGAGTTTGTTTTAGCTGGTTGTGTATTCGGTTGGGATAATTGTCGGACGTTTCACTGATTGTGAGCAGATGTATTTAATTTCGGAATTTACGTGACAAATTGTGCACTTTTCGTGTTATTCCTGTCGCTATACGTGAGTCGTATGCAAATTTTTATTTCTTCTGTTTGGTATTTATTGGTGATTGTGGTTGTGTTAATGAGAAGTTTGATTTTTTCGTGGAGGTGAGTTTGTTTCAGGTGGTTGTGTACTTGGTAGGGATAATTGTTAACATTTCAGTGAACGTTACGTTGCAATTTGTGCACTTTTTAAGTCACTTCTGTTATCAAATGACGAATTTACGCAAATTTTAATTGATAACCTTTGTCGTAATTGATAGTCAATTATTTCATTAGCGCTTAGTTTTCATTAATTTGTTAAGGAAAATACGCTTTCGTAATTTATGCAGTCTATACTTTACAGAAAATGTTAAACATGTTGCTTCATTTTATCATAATAAATAGCTAAATATAAACCAGTTGCTTAACATTTAATATCCTGTCACAGAAAGTACACTTTTATGCACACTAACTATGCTATTTATTACATCCAACCAGTCTTACCGCTTCCATTACTTTTGCACAATATTTTCCAACCGTAATTTACCTCAACCTAAACCACTCTAAAAATCCTCTCTAATTACTCAAGAACCCTTCTCTTCCTCAAAATAAACACGGAAAATCCACCGTGCCAAATGAAATAATCGCACATCCAGAAGAACACAATGCTCGTTCGCCATTCGATCTCCAAGATAGCGGAAAAGCGAGCGTGCAAAACCCCAGGAACTCCTTTGCATAATTGTATAATTCCCAAAGAAGCGCGTCGGGTCTGACGAACGCGCGTAAAACCCGCGACGAGCAGTTTTCCGCGCGCGGCGCGTTTCTGCTTTTTGCTAAACCGGGCACCGCAACAGCGTGGAGGAGAAACGAGCGACTCGTACCGCGAGTTGAGCCGCAAGAAAAGCGACGAAAGCAGCCGTGCTCGCGTCCTCCAGGACGAATTAGTCCTCGTCGATGCGGAACGAACGCCTGTGATCCTTAGCGGGTCTGAAAACGAGCAGCCCGCAGGGCGCAACAGACTCTACCCGTAGGTAAAATGCGTAATTTCTTTCTTAGTCGTTGGAGGATGAAGCGCTTCCGAGTAGACTGTTCTTCTGGGAATGGCTTGGCGCCTCTGATCGTGAATGCGTCTCAGTTTTCGATTACCTGCGGTCTGGATGAAGTTCGCGCGTGCGGTTTCGTTCTAGGTTGAGCTCGTTTTCAGTTGGATTTGAGTGTGGGGATGCAGGATATGTGGGTGAACGAAGGGAGAGCAGGGGATTTAGTTGATTCTTGGATGGTTTTGTGGAATTAGCTGGGTAGTTTGTGTAGGAAGTAGAGATGATCTAGCAGTGGACATTTATGATTTAGATTAGCGATGATATTACTTGTGGTTTTCTTCAAGGCTGAGCTCGTTTTCGGTTGAATTCGACTGTGGGGATGCAGGATATGTGGGTGAACGAAGGGAGAGCAGGGGATTTAGTCGATGTTGAATTAGTTGTTTAGTTTGTATAGGAAGTAGCGATGATCTTGCAGTGGACATTTAGGATTTAGATTAGCGGTGATATTAATACTTGTAGTCTCGTTGAAGTTTGTGCACAAGGTTTCGTTCACGGTTCAGCTCGTTTTCATTTGGATTTGACTAGAGGGACGAGAATACGTGGGTGAATAAATTGAGAACAGGGGATTTGCTTGATTCTTTTGAATGGTTCAGCTGAATTGATTGTTTAGTTTGTATAAGAAGTAGTGGTGAAGTTATAGTGGACATTTAGTGTGTTCACTGTTCAAGAAGTAAGAGTACAAATTTAACTTAATCGTTGAAAAACTATCAAATTATCTTGCCCTTTTTACGATACATTCGTTGCATTTCGTTAATTTTCGCACAATTTTCACACATACATAGGTACATTTCTGTCTGCATCGAACAAGAATGTTAGAAGAAGTTCAATCAGCAGCATTAATATTTGGATTAGTAGAAAAATTGATCAAATGAGAAAGCATATTCCTTAACCTGTTTGCTGTCAGTGTGGGCTATTAATAATTGCTCTTCGTATAAATTATGAAATGAAATACTATACCCACTTGGAAAGGAATTGTACAACACAAATTTAACGAAACCCAATTCAGTTTTACTACCTTCCCCCGTACCCCAGGATAACTTTTATCCAGACAAAAAGCAAACTTGTACAAACATCCGAGAAATACTTCCTTACCAATCACCTGAAGTACTTCGTCCCTCTATCACTCTCTGATCCCCGATCTCTAAATCTCGTTCCGGTCCAATCCCTCGGAGCACACTCCGAGACGGTTGCCTCGCATTTTTCCAATCAGACGACGGGAAAACAGCTAAGCGAGAAAGCCAGCAGCCGCTTGTGATACTTTAATTAAAAAAAGCAGCCGCGTGGAGAGCAAAAGAGGCGTCGATAATCGGCGAGTGTCCTTTGGCCCCTGTTTGCTCGTGTCCTTTATCCCTGACAATCTCCAGGAAAATCCTGAGCTTTCGGCTGGCCGCGTAATCCCGTCGCATTAAACCGTCGTCTAGTCGCTTTAAAAAAAAGATCAAAAAGAAGAACCAAACGGAGAAAGAGAAAGCGAAAGCGGATACAAACGACGAAAAAAAAAAAAAGGAGAAGCAAGCACTCACCTTGTGCGACAACCTGAGGGACTGCAAATCGATTCAGAACTTACTGAACAACTTAACCCTTATGCCAATAACCAGAATTTTAGTAGTTTTCTGGTAAGAAAATTCTAAGCTTGAGGCAAACACGGACAGGAAATGTGCCAAATAACAACGATTTATGTAAATCATCTACTTGGAAGATCAAGTATTTTAAGTGAGAATTATGCAAAAGTGTACCCGGTTATTCACATAAGGGTTAAAGCATACTAAATAATATAATAAACTGTGAACCCAAACACGAAGTCGCTAACAACCCATAAACGTGGTTGATGCGGCTTTAAATAACCAATTAAAAAAGAAGAAAGAAGCAAGCTGGTGTGTGTTCCTCTTTTTTACTCTCTTTGCTCGTGACGCGAGACGAAGCTTCGGAAACGAGGAAAGACGCGGTCAGAAAATAAAAGCCGGCCACAAAAGAGTGGTTTGCTAAGGGATGAAACGCGCGCGACAAGGAGGCAACGAGGCAGCGTTAAAAGGAGAAATAAGGGAACAAGTCAGAGGCACCCTTGGGCGATGATACGAAAATAGTGACACGCGGCCACGAGGATTGATCCGCGACACGTGCCCTCAATGCCGCAATCAACGTGGCTGACTGACGTTGCACGAGACGAGACCCGCAGCTCGATGCTTTATTTATGAACGATTTGAAAGGCTATCCGCGAGGATCAGAACGGTCCGTGGCGTTTTAAAGGGAGGATCGTTGTTTGAGGATCCGATAAAGGGCATCGGTGATTCCCTTTTTTAATGAGCATACCCGGGGATCCCGGAATCTCTTCGTTTTGCACGATGCACGCCGACAGGGAGGCGTTTAGGCCAAATGGAAATTGAGAAATTGGGTTTGAACGATACGGTTTTTGGGGGAAGGCTGTTGCTTTACCGTGGGATTGGATTGTTCAATTATGACTTGGAGTTTACTTGCACCGGCTTAGTTTGACTGTTATGATTAGACGTGTGTTTTTGACGTGTTTCGATATTTTTTTGCGTCCATGAGAAAATTTATTCGCGTTCTGAGTGTTCTTGTGTTATAAAATATTTTAATGGAAATTTAAGAAAATTCTGACGACGATACAATGGTCTCACAAAAAATGCTGTGGACTTAGAAGGCGCTTACGTTTTTTTTATTAAATTAAAGGATTCGTTGGAAATGTTAAAATTCGACACGAACTTATAGGATGACCTAATAGAATTTCAAAATTACTGTCTGTTACTGTATATATCATAAAAATGTTCTTGTTCGTGTGTTTTATCAATGGCCATTGCTGTTACCACACCTTCTCGTTTAATTTGTCCTTTCATTCGTACCTACCAATACTTTATCCACTCTCTGTCCACGGTATTTCCTACACAACTCTGTTCACATCCGTAGAAATAAATAAATAAAATTGACGAACACTAAACTCTTTCAACCTTAACACATTTTGTTGGATTATTTCGAGAAATAATCGTGTGTGCAGTGTGGACAGCAAAAACGATCAACATACTAAGAAAAGTTATTGTGAACAAATATACGTAGTAACCATCTGCTTAGTATGAGTGGACGCCAAAATTCTCTTCTCCCTTTTTTTAAGTTGTCGAGATCTTATCGTGGAGTCTAGACGTGTCTTCCACCTGTCTAAATAAGAAATATCACATCCTTTAATTTATTGCCTATATCCAACACATTTTCCAAAAAATTCCGAAAATTCTGCGAAACATTTTCCAACTGATAAATCATAAGGACCACGTGACGACGTCGAAATCGTTTAAAACAGCGGCTAATAAAGGGACAATCGATCAGTCCACGGTTCGACACTCGGTTCACAAAGGGCCAGGCTCGATTGAACGGTTTAAAAGGGAGGGGAAATCACGGTGGCCACGACAATAAGAAGGGCCAACACAGGACAGGGATATTTTCCATCCACGCGATATCCACTTATCCGCCACGTCCCGGATCTTCGAGATCCCGTGGCGTGATCGCGAAAGTTTCATCCTCGCCTCGAATTATTCCGTCGATCAAGAGGGGAAGGGAGAGCCCAGTTTTCAGTCGAGATCTACGACCGTCCGGCTCCTTTTGTCCGCTTGAATTGCCGTCCCCTCGCGACAAAGATGCCTCTAAATTGAAAAGTCCATCCGTGAAACGAGAGAGGAGGTCTTAACCTGGGTGTATTACGAGCCAACGATATTGGACCATTGTGGACCGCTCGTGGAGAAAAATATATGGCTAAATAGGACGGTGGACGCGCGGTGTTTTATGGTTAAACGGAGGACAGGAATGCGGGGGAATTTATGTCTTATCCCGTGGACCAAGCTCGGTCTACCGTGTTATTGATCCTTGATTAACTTGCTCCCTGGAATCCTTCTAATTTACTCGAACCAAGGAGTTATTGCGATTATTTTTATATGTAGGAAATTTTTTATCGTGATCAGGTACTTTCGTGTTATCGTAAAAGGTATGGAATTTATTGTTCGAGTGTGTGTATGGAGTAATGGTTCAGGAAATAGAGAAATTAAAGACTACAAAGTTAGTGTAACACACTTAAAGGATGGTTAAAACATTCAAATAAAGTTGAACCGAACAGTAAAAGTTTCTTCATTCTTATAATTTTGATGAATTTTGAAAATTAACTCATGCTTGTGATATTAAATAAAAGTGACTGATTTCACCCTAATTTCCTCGACCCTTTAACACAGGGGTTCCCAAAGTTTTGCCTAGGTGGGCCAAATTGTAAACTGGAAAATATTTGGCGGGCCATTAAGACAATTACGGCCATTGGCCGTTAAGACAATAAAATATATACAATCTATATAATAACAAGATGTGTTACATATAAAATTTAGTATTTTTTTAACTGAACAATTTTTAATTATATGATAAAATTTATTTATTTTTTTGTATAAGTATAAATT
>NW_017100481.1:886452-891886 GCF_001263275.1 Habropoda laboriosa | reverse complement strand
CTAAAAAGGGTGAAAGTTTCTTCATTCTTACAATTTAGAAAATTATTTCATGCTTGTGGTATTAAATATCCCTGACTGTTTTCATCCTAATTTTTTCAACCCTCTAACGCAAGAATACTGAACGAGTAAAAGTTTCTCCGTTCTTATAATTTTTATAAATTTTGAAAATTAATATCCCTGACTATTTTCATCCTAACTTCTTCAACCCTTTAAGCTCCTTCATTCTTACAATTTCGAAAATTATTTCATGCTTGTGGTATTAAATAAACGTGACAGTTTTCACCCCAATTTCAAGAATACCGAACGAGTGAAAGCTCCTTCACTCTTGCAATTTACAAATTTCATTCACGTCCGTGATATTAAATATCCGCGACTGTTTCCACCCTAATTTCCTCAACCCCCGTAACGAAAAATTCCTCTCTTCCCCAGCGACGATCGTGAAAAATCCTCTTCTAACCCAACCACCGAACAACCACAACGACCCTCCCGTACATTCACCCCAGGAAAGTATCTAATTATTTCGATCGGATCAGGAACACTTGATCGTGCACACTGTGTGCCCGCGCTGAAAATTCGATTTTCCCTCTTGTCGAGCCATTCTCCTCACCTGCGTTCACCTGCGTCGCATTTTTCACGGGGATTAGCCGCGACACGATCGCGCCCCCTCCCCTTTTGTCATCGAACCTCCTTTGCATCGGCTCCAATTCGCCGGGATTTGTTTCGGCACTTGGGGTGTGGTAAGCCGACATGAGACCAACGCTCCCGGCACAGCTCCTAATAACGAGGAATTATCGCCGCGATACAATGAGCCCGCGGGAAATCCTCTTTGATGTCTACCACGGAAAATAATACCATCCTAATAGAGCGAGATTACGGACATCGTCGTTGTAGCCGACGACGGGAGTCGTGCGCGTCACGACGCTTCTCCTCTTGTTACCAGTTTATCCCTGATTTGTGTGTTCAATTTTGGTCGACCAACGTGGTCACGTTTGCCGGTTGATTTTTAGAGGAGCATTTTTTAAGGTGACACTGTGTTTGGTTGCGCGAGAAGATTTTTGGAGTATATTTGCCCATACGTTTGTTCAGAATAGTCTTTAGTTCGGTGAGTAAGTTTTCAAGGATGTAACTGGTTTAATAATTCTTATTTAATTTTAGCCGGTTCTTTCTGTTTGACTATAAAGGTCATTGGGTTAAGAAAGACCCAAATATGTGTAATAATTTCTGTTACCAGCACTCCATATGAACCTAGGCAATATATTTTTAACCCTTTCGCTACGGCGGATTTTAACACGTAGCGTGAGTGATTGATGGTAAATTTTTAACCATACAAAATTCGTTACTTTGGCAGTGTCGTTTTGAAATTCGGTTTATTAAATCAAGGTGGAAGTACGTGAAGGATAAAATGAAGTATTAAATTAAAGTAGAAGTGCGCCTGTTAGGGATTGGGTTTATGCTATTTTTGAATGCGCCCCTTTTCTTCTTCGCGTTAATTAATTTTTCATTTCAAATTGGCCACGAAGCCCAGGAAGCGTTTTATGGCTGCAGAAAAATAACTTTTCTGCGGGCCATATACCTTCCCGGTGCCCACTCGTCAACATTCAATAGACATTGACATGTCATAAAACCTCTCGCGTCTCCCAGACCGCCCAAAGTCCGGCTACGCGCGGGCTACCCCTTGGGCCTCACTCTCCCGCCATCGCGACATACCGCCACCCTGCCAACTTGGAAATTCCAGGGTGGACGGCATGCTCGCGGGCCAGGGAGGACCGTCCAAGGGGGTAGACCCGTTCCCATTGGCGGAGACCACCACCTTATACCCCTAATCCTTTTTATAAATAAGCGCACCAACGCGGCGCACAGATCAGATCAAAAAGGGAAAATAGACAAACACCACATAAACTACCACTCTTGAAAATAAAGTCTTTTCCTTTAACATAATAAAATACGTGCTACCTCACCACACCACGACTTCATACCAGCAAACAACCCGCACCACGAACCAGCGACAATCCTACGCCACCACTCTCGAACATACCGCTTGTTCGAAGCGTACGACGCAACAGCGCCAAAAGGCTCCAATAGTACAGTGCGAGCAAATTGTCAAAACTCCTACAGGCGCCAGTAGTAACGAAGGGGCTAATATAATGTTAAGAGAATATAAATGGGTCGAAAAAGACCCGAAGACCACACTAAGGTTAAGAAACTATAATTCCTTTCAAAAATTTATCACGCCTTTGAATAACGAAAACGAAGTACACAGATGGGCAAATATTTATGAATATATCAGAAGTGTAGATCCTATAAGTGTTACCAATTTATGAAAGAATCATATTTCCAGCACTATCTTCAATTCCACCACAATAAATGGTTGAACTCAGAGTCCAAAAACTTTTGTTACATACCTATTGTACCTATTTTTTGGGCCAACTTAAAATTGTCAGCCTTCCTTCAAAACTTCCAATCTCCCTTAAAAATCACGGTAATTCCAAACTTTCGATTAACAATATACACAACGTTAACAATAGAAAATTACAGAAAATGTTTCAATCTTTGAAAAAGCAGCCTCGCGATACCTCAAACAAGCTACCAAAGCAAAAACCACCCCACCGTCTCCCATCTATCGAATTAAACCCCGAAGCCTGCCACAAAGCCGGTCGAAAATTACCCTCTATCCAAGAGCGACACAAAAATCGCCGGTTTCAATTACTCGACGCCGCAGAAGACCGACAGAGTCGAAGGACCGTTCGGTTGCCACGAACAATCGAGCACGCCCCAAGTGTTCGAGCGGCGCGCGTACGCGCCTCCGCGTTTCGAGCCGCGCTCGGCGACATCGGATGTATCAGAAGGCTAATTGTCTTTCGCTGTCAGTTGCACCCTATTTGGTCTTGTCCAAGGCACCCGGCCCTCCGGGCTACGACGATCGGACGCGGGCACGCCTCGAATTACACGCTAGAAAGGATAAAATAATTACACGTCGCCCCCTCTGCACCCCACCGTTTTTCTTCTTTTTTTTTTCTCGACTCGAGAGATTCCTACCTTTTCTCCCGTTCTTCTGTTCCTCCTTCTTTCTCGCGTTGTATGCGTGAATCTCGTGGGGCAAGTTCGGGGAGGTAGACGCGTGCTCGGGACGTTTCGTGTTTCCTCGCGAGAGGAACGGGACTGCTGGGGAGAATTGAATTTGTTTCGTGCGATTCTGTGGAATTGTTCGAATTGCATGCGAAATATTCGGGATTTAGAAGCTTTCGTGGATATAATAATAGGATTTCGATGTTTGATGCAGATGGTATTCAGACATTTTTATTTCTTATTTAACCCTTTTAATCTTGCGAACCGATTTGGCTCATACTCGAAGAATCTCCACGGCAAATATCGTCAGATATGGAAAATTTTGTCTAAATATCTTAAAAAGTGTAGCTTCTAGAAATTTTTCAAATGGAAATTCACATCCTTCTGTTTCTCCCGTAGTATTTCTAATTTCTAACTTCTGGCTGCTTTATGAATGGTGCAAAAGGGTTAAAGAAACGAATTTTCACAACTGACGTCGTCAGATAAGCAAAATTTCATTTAAATATTTCAAAAAATTTGGCTTCTAGAAATTTTCTTAATCGAACCTTACATCCTTCTCTTTCTCCTGTAGTATTTTTCATGTCTAACTTCTACCTGCTCTATGCTTGGTGCAAAAGGGTTAAAGATACGAATTTTCACAACCGGTATCGCCAATTAGTCAAATATTATCTAAATGTTTCAAAAAATTAGAATTTTTTTTTAATAGATCCTTACATCCTCCTGTTTTCCCGTGATATTTCCAATTTCTAACTTCCAGCTGCTTCATGCTCGGCGCAAAAGGGTTAAAGAAACGAATTTTCATTTAAATATTTCAAAAAATGTATCTTCCAGAAATTTTCTTAACAGAACCTCACACCCTTCTGTTTCTCCTATAATATTTCTAACTTCTAACTTCTAACTTGAATCGGATTAAAGAGACATCCCTTGAATAGTTCATCAAAGATTCCCAGCTGCAGAAACGATACAATCCATAATCAGAGAAGCAACGAGATATAAATAGTACAAACGCAAAAGTGTCATTTAAACGGACAGCGAGAGACGAAGAATTTTAACGAGGCCACGATACCACCAGTTTACCCCTCGCGTGGCCTAGCCAGGTAAAGGTTTGAGCGTAACACGTCATTGTGCCGCTTTGCATAATTTAATTCTTCCTCGCGCAGCAGCGATGATAAATACACACTGAATCCCATTGATTATTACCTGTCGCCTATCTGCATCGCGGAAATTATCGCTTTTCTCTCGCGAATCAAACACATGGTGAATATTACGCGCGACACGAACGTGCAATAAGCGACGTGCGAATGTCTGACTTCTCGAAATACATGGATTTAATCGAACAACTTATCGAGGGAATATTCGCGTGTCCGCCTGTGAACGTAAAAGTCCACCGTCGTTTGTAACTCCTCCCTTTTAATTGCCACTGAAATGTTCACACGAATGTCACGATAAAACGTTCCTTGATGTTTCTGACAGGATACGTGTTTTCAAGGTTGGAAGGGTTAATTGTCGTGATATTCCGAACACGTGTTTTATTTCCATTTGTCGTATAGATTTCTAATTTTTTCTTTTTTCTGTATGTGATGCTTGTAATAATTTGTGCAATTTAGTTGAATGTCACCAGTTGTTGAATTTCACTCGAATTTATTCTACACGATCCGCCTGAACGATCAATTATTCCACCCTCGTGGATGTACCCCGCTGGTCAGTTCTGCCAGGAAGTAATCACTGGACTCGGAGAAAAATTGCTTTATTATGTATCTGGAAGTCCCCATCTACTTTTCAGTAGCCTCTTTTGCATGTAGAGAGAGAAGGAGGGAATTCTTTTTAGTTCGAGATCCTTATTCGAGGAAGGTTCAACGTTAACCCTGCCCTGAGTCCGTTCAACCGTGCTCGTATAACTTGAAACCGAGGCAAACTCTCTCGTTAAGTTGCATTTGTTTGACGAAACTCGGTCTTTCTTTCATTCGCCGTTTCGGGCGAAACATTGATATACACTACCGGCCAAAAGTTTGGAGTCACCGAGCATTGTAATTTACATAAAAATTTGCAGAAAGAAGTCAGCGACTTTGTCAGCGATATGAGATAAATTGATAAATGTAGAATTGAGATAAACTTCAGATCTATAAAATATTAGCAGCAGGTTTAATATTGATGAAAAGTGGGAGGTGATTCCATACTTTTGGCCGGTAGTGTACATTATCACTTGTGAGTATTTTTATAAGGAACTATTTTGCACTTAAGGAACTCTTAAGGAACTGTTGTTTAACAAAATATAATTTTTTTTACAAAATCGGTCACATTTTTGAATAAAGGGAAGAAATTTTCATTGCAATTTCCAAGAAATAAATCACGAATCTAATTTATTTTT
>NW_017100481.1:866444-869860 GCF_001263275.1 Habropoda laboriosa | reverse complement strand
CAAACAACCCGCACCACGAACCAGCGACAATCCTGCGCCACCACTCTCGAACATACCGCTTGTTCGAAGCGCACGACGCAACAGCGCCAAAAGGCTCCAATAGTACAGTGCGAGCAAATTGTCAAAACGCCTACAGGCGCCAGTAGTAACGAAGGGGCTAATATAATGTTAAGAGTGACACTAAGGTTGAGAAACTATAATTCCTTTCAAAAATTTATCACGCCTTTGAATAACGAAAACGAAGTACACAGATGGGCAAATATTTATGAATATATCAGAAGTGTAGATCCTATAAGTGTTACCAATTTATGAAAGAATCATATTTCCAGCACTATCTTCAATTCCACCACAATAAATGGTTGAACTCAGAGTCCAAAAACTTTTGTTACATACCTATTGTACCTATTTTTTGGGCCAACTTAAAATTGTCAGCCTTCCTTCAAAACTTCCAATCTCCCTTAAAAATCACGGTAATTCCAAACTTTCGATTAACAAAATACACAACGTTAACAATAGAAAATTACAGAAAATGTTTCAATCTTTGAAAAAGCAGCCTCGCGATACCTCAAACAAGCTACCAAAGCAAAAACCACCCCACCGTCTCCCATCTATCGAATTAAACCCCGAAGCCTGCCACAAAGCCGGTCGAAAATTACCCTCTATCCAAGAGCGACACAAAAATCGCCGGTTTCAATTACTCGACGCCGCAGAAGACCGACAGAGTCGAAGGACCGTTCGGTTGCCACGAACAATCGAGCACGCCCCAAGTGTTCGAGCGGCGCGCGTACGCGCCTCCGCGTTTCGAGCCGCGCTCGGCGACATCGGATGTATCAGAAGGCTAATTGTCTTTCGCTGTCAGTTGCACCCTATTTGGTCTTGTCCAAGGCACCCGGCCCTCCGGGCTACGACGATCGGACGCGGGCACGCCTCGAATTACACGCTAGAAAGGATAAAATAATTACACGTCGCCCCCTCTGCACCCCACCGTTTTTCTTCTTTTTTTTTTCTCGACTCGAGAGATTCCTACCTTTTCTCCCGTTCTTCTGTTCCTCCTTCTTTCTCGCGTTGTATGCGTGAATCTCGTGGGGCAAGTTCGGGGAGGTAGACGCGTGCTCGGGACGTTTCGTGTTTCCTCGCGAGAGGAACGGGACTGCTGGGGAGAATTGAATTTGTTTCGTGCGATTCTGCGGAATTGTTCGAATTGCATGCGAGATATTCGGGATTTAGAAGCTTTCGTGGATATAATAATAGGATTTCGATGTTTGATGCAGATGGTATTCAGACATTTTTATTTCTTATTTAATCTTGCGAACCGATTTGGCTCACACTCGAAGAATCTCCACGGCCAATATCGTCAGATATGGAAAATTTTGTCTAAATATCTTAAAAAGTGTAGCTTCTAGAAATTTTTCAAATGGAAATTCACATCCTTCTGTTTCTCCCGTAGTATTTCTAATTTCTAACTTCTGGCTGCTTTATGAATGGTGCAAAAGGGTTAAAGAAACGAATTTTCACAACTGACGTCGTCAGATAAGCAAAATTTCATTTAAATATTTCAAAAAATTTGGCTTCTAGAAATTTTCTTAATCGAACCTTACATCCTTCTCTTTCTCCTGTAGTATTTTTCATGTCTAACTTCTACCTGCTCTATGCTTGGTGCAAAAGGGTTAAAGATACGAATTTTCACAACCGGTATCGCCAATTAGTCAAATATTATCTAAATGTTTCAAAAAATTAGAATTTTTTTTTAATAGATCCTTACATCCTCCTGTTTTCCCGTGATATTTCCAATTTCTAACTTCCAGCTGCTTCATGCTCGGCGCAAAAGGGTTAAAGAAACGAATTTTCATTTAAATATTTCAAAAAATGTATCTTCCAGAAATTTTCTTAACAGAACCTCACACCCTTCTGTTTCTCCTATAATATTTCTAACTTCTAACTTCTAACTTGAATCGGATTAAAGAGACATCCCTTGAATAGTTCATCAAAGATTCCCAGCTGCAGAAACGATACAATCCATAATCAGAGAAGCAACGAGATATAAATAGTACAAACGCAAAAGTGTCATTTAAACGGACAGCGAGAGACGAAGAATTTTAACGAGGCCACGATACCACCAGTTTACCCCTCGCGTGGCCTAGCCAGGTAAAGGTTTGAGCGTAACACGTCATTGTGCCGCTTTGCATAATTTAATTCTTCCTCGCGCAGCAGCGATGATAAATACACACTGAATCCCATTGATTATTACCTGTCGCCTATCTGCATCGCGGAAATTATCGCTTTTCTCTCGCGAATCAAACACATGGTGAATATTACGCGCGACACGAACGTGCAATAAGCGACGTGCGAATGTCTGACTTCTCGAAATACATGGATTTAATCGAACAACTTATCGAGGGAATATTCGCGTGTCCGCCTGTGAACGTAAAAGTCCACCGTCGTTTGTAACTCCTCCCTTTTAATTGCCACTGAAATGTTCACACGAATGTCACGATAAAACGTTCCTTGATGTTTCTGACAGGATACGTGTTTTCAAGGTTGGAAGGGTTAATTGTCGTGATATTCCGAACACGTGTTTTATTTCCATTTGTCGTATAGATTTCTAATTTTTTCTTTTTTCTGTGTGTGATGCTTGTAATAATTTGTGCAATTTAGTTGAATGTCACCGGTTGTTGAATTTCACTCGAATTTATTCTACACGATCCGCCTGAACGATCAATTATTCCACCCTCGTGGATGTACCCCGCTGGTCAGTTCTGCCAGGAAGTAATCACTGGACTCGGAGAAAAATTGCTTTATTATGTATCTGGAAGTCCCCATCTACTTTTCAGTAGCCTCTTTTGCATGTAGAGAGAGAAGGAGGGAATTCTTTTTAGTTCGAGATCCTTATTCGAGGAAGGTTCAACGTTAACCCTGCCCTGAGTCCGTTCAACCGTGCTCGTATAACTTGAAACCGAGGCAAACTCTCTCGTTAAGTTGCATTTGTTTGACGAAACTCGGTCTTTCTTTCATTCGCCGTTTCGGGCGAAACATTGATATACACTACCGGCCAAAAGTTTGGAGTCACCGAGCATTGTAATTTACATAAAAATTTGCAGAAAGAAGTCAGCGACTTTGTCAGCGATATGAGATAAATTGATAAATGTAGAATTGAGATAAACTTCAGATCTATAAAATATTAGCAGCAGGTTTAATATTGATGAAAAGTGGGAGGTGATTCCATACTTTTGGCCGGTAGTGTACATTATCACTTGTGAGTATTTTTATAAGGAACTATTTTGCACTTAAGGAACTCTTAAGGAACTGTTGTTTAACAAAATATAATTTTTTTTACAAAATCGGTCACATTTTTGAATAAAGGGAAGAAATTTTCATTGCAATTTCCAAGAAATAAATCACGAATCTAATTTATTTTT
>NW_017100481.1:865514-866428 GCF_001263275.1 Habropoda laboriosa | reverse complement strand
AGCTATTATTTAAAAAAATATAACTCGCTTAAAAAATTGATCACATTTTTGAATAAAGAAAGAAAAATTTTCATTCCAATTTCCAAGAAATAAATCAAGAATCTAACTTATTCTGCAATACTTGTTAAAAGAACAATTAAACAAAAATTGATCACATTTTTGGATAAAGAAAAAGAACGGGGCGTTTCAGATCAGGTGATTTAATAAATAAGTATTTTCACAAGCAGCTTCATTTAACCAGTTGCCAAGAAAAAATGTGAAAAATCTAACTTTTGTAACTCCTATTAAAAAGAAGTATAATTCGCTTAAAAATCTGATTACATTTTTGAATAAAGAACAAAATCAAGTGATTTAATAAATAAGTACTTTCACAAGCAACCCTTAATTTAACCCTTTTCCAACAAAAAAATCAAAGTCACTTTCCAAGTCCTGTTAAAAAAAAGTATAACTCTTCTAAAAAATTGGTCACATCTTAGAAAAAAGTGTAGACGACTAAACCCTTATGAGCAGCAGCACATTCAAATCAGGTGTTTCGATGAATCTGAAGGCAAGAACAGAGGATCGATAACTAGCGCGATATTTCCCATTATTCGAACCAACTCATCGCTCATTCCTTGTACAATCTTCCCTCGTCATCCTTCACCCTCTCTCAAAATATGTACGCACACGTGTGTATACCACGTACTCGTTGGCAAGCAGGAAATCGAACCGAGATAAAATACAATTTATCGACCCGCGTAACTGAGACATAAAGCGGCTCATACTCCGGCGCAGATTCATTGGACAAGTTGTCGGTGCTCTAACGGCGCCCCATGCTGTTTCCACAAATGGCGTCCGCGCCAGTAACATCGCGTTCACCGTCCACTCGGGACTTCCTGTTATGAGCAGCCAGTAGCCACGGTACAGGTGGATAG
>NW_017100481.1:833831-865464 GCF_001263275.1 Habropoda laboriosa | reverse complement strand
CTGCACAGTCTTCCGAGCAATCCTCCGGACGCTGATAATCCGCAAATTTGCGACGTGTGCCTGCGAGTTTCCGGGTTATTCCATGGAAAATTTCCCTCCTCCCTTCAAATAATTATCATCTAAAGACCACTTTGCGAATTTACCGCTTCGTATTTATCGTTTCACTGTTAAATTAACGTGTCGTTCATATTGCCGTGATTTATAAATGGAATTAGCCCGTCGTGTCCTCGAATTTCGAGGGAAACCGGAAACGAGAGAATCTTCTGTCGTCTTCTACCTGAAATGTGTACAGTCAATACGAAGTATTTAAATTCGTATTTTGTGTGATTCGTATAGTAGAATTACCTGAGGGAAAAATGCAACGTTATCGTTCTGCAAAATTACGGAGTTCCAATTCAACGTCTCGTCTTGTAGATTTTTCGTGGCTGGTTCGACGTTCAATTCATTCTGATTGGGAAAAATGATTTCGTTGGCTGTTCTTAGTTTGTCGTGCTTTGGAAATTCTCGTTTCTTGAAGTATTCTTGGTATTTTACAATTGGAAACTGAACGTTGCTTCGAACAGGTTCGTTTTGAGAGTACTCTCTGAAGTTTCCAGAGGTTATTCGTCCCCTTACGGCGATCTTCGAGTGACCACCAACTGCGTGAAGAAAAATTAACACAGTCTATCGAACGTCTTACTTTCTCCAAATTATTCAAACCTCGCTTCTCTCACCTCGTTGATTAGGAACTCCGTTGTACTTCCTGTAATGTCCTTTCTGGTACTTGTTGAAGAGCCTGAAGAATCCTCCGTTGTAATTATTCAGATAGTAAATCAAACCGTTCATGTCTTTGGGGCATCTCGGGAAAGCTTCGTAGCAAGTCTCGGAATTTCCTCGATTGCTGTAACCGAGGATCATAGCTCTGCCGAAATTCAGCAGAGGGGAAGCTCCAATCACGTCGATCTTGGTCAGCCAGCTGAAAACGCGAGGAGGGATCAATCGGGGCACTCGATGCTCGTCGAGGAGGAAAAATCGGACGGAGAGAGCCGAGGATTCGAACGATTTCGCTGTGCGGAACGTACTCCGTGAACACGTTTCGACCGAGGAAGTCGAAGAAGCCGGAACCATGTTTGCTTAACGATCTCCCTGGAAGTTTACCGCTGGCCATCTCGCAGAGTATCCTGGGCACACACTTGTAGTCGTCGTGACGGGATATCGTGGACACCGCGTCGAAGAGATTCAGTTGAAATCCAGGGGAAAGACCGACCGTTCCAGCGGGGTAATTCGATTGCTGGTAGCCGGAAGTCGTGTCCGCCGGAAGGCCACCGCTCGGATGCGACTGCAAGCAGAAAAGTTCCGGGGTTCGACGCGTGGGCGGAGAAAATGTGAATTTTTAGAGAGCGGACTATCGATTTTCTCTTCGGTGTGCTAAATTTGTTAGAATTTGTTACATTTCAGTGAATTTTTGTTTTAAAGTGGGCCATTGGTTTCGTTTTTTGTGCGTTAAATTTTTTAGAATTTTAGTAAATTTGTAGAGAGCGGACTATCAATTTCTTCTTCAATGTACTTTTGTTAGAATTTTTTTAATTTGATTAAATTTTTAGAGAATGGAGTGTCAATTTCGTCCCTAATGTGTTAAAATTAGATTAAATTTTGTAGAGAATGGAGTGTCGATTTCTTCTCTAGTGTGTTAAATTTGTTAGAATTTATTAAATTTGATTAAATTTTTAGAGAGTAGGCTACTGATTTCGTCTCTAGTGTGTTCAATTTTTTAGAATTTTTAAATACGATTAAATTTCGTAGAGAATGTTATGTCAATTTCGTCCCTAATGTGTTAAATTAGATTAAATTTTGTAGAAAATGTAGTGTCAATTTCGTCCCTAATGTGTTAAATTAGATTAAATTTTTAGAGAATGGAGTATCAATTTCTTCTCTAGTGTGTTAAATTTGTTAGAATTTATTAAATTTGATTAAATTTTTAGAGAGTAACCACTGATTTCGTCTCTAGTATATTAAATTTTTTAGAATTCTTTAATTTCATTAAATTTCGTAAAGAACGGAGTGTCAATTTCGTCCCTAATGTGTTAAATTAGATTAAATTTTGTAGAGAATGTAGTGTCAATTTCGTCCCTAATGTGTTAAATTAGATTAAATTTTGTAGAGAATGTAGTGTCAATTTCGTCCCTAATGTGTTAAATTAGATTAAATTTTGTAAAGAATGGAATGTCAATTTCTTCTCTAGTGTGTTAAATTTGTTAGAATTTATTAAATTTGATTAAATTTTTAGAGAGTAACCACTGATTTCGTCTCTAGTATATTAAATTTTTTAGAATTCTTCAATTTCATTAAATTTTGTAGAGAATGTAGTGTCAATTTCGTCCCCAATGTGTTAAATTAGATTAAATTTCGTAGAGAATGTAGTATCAATTTCGTCCCTAATGTGTTAAATTTGATTAAATTTTGTAGAGAATGGAGTGTCGATTTCTTCTCTAGTGTGTTAAATTTGATTAAATTTTTTTTAGGGTAGACTATTGATTTTGTCTCTAGAGTGTTCAATTTGTTAAAATTTTTTAATTTCGTTAAATTTCGTAGAGAACGGAGTGTCAATTTCTTCTCTAGTGTGTTAAATTTGTTGGAAGGAGTAGGAGATGATAGTGTTTTCTTCCATTATAATTTAATATTCCGTAGAAAAATATGTTAATCAGAGGTTCCAAAGAGCACCTAATTAGAAGGAAAATTAATATTTTCTATCGATTTCTTCTCTACTGTATTAAAGTTAGAATTTCTTAAATTCCGTAAAATTTTCTCGAGAAAAAGCTATCAATTCCTTCAGTAACGTGTTAAATTTATCGAAAGTAACATGTGACGATAGTGTTTTCTCTCCTTCTAATTTAATATTGCATAGGAAAATACGTTAACGGGCGGTCTCAAAGAATAACTGGAAGGAAAATTAATTCGGCAATATTTCATGCAGTTTCGTAAGAGGCCGTAATTGGTAATACGTTAGACTCTTTACGAGGAGTAATTGGAGGAGTTTCTTATACAGGAACACACTCGGTATTAAATTTCACCAGGTAATTTATTGTTAATTTAATGCATTTTACGAGATTCCCCCGTGACTGTATATTACTTGTCGTTTAATTTTATAACGAAATTATTGCACGCTATACGTGATAAAGAACACCAATAACCTTTTTTACATTATATTTCACTTATTCTACGTTTCCAACTTTTATTTCATTCCTCGATCAACGCTCTAAATCAATTTTCGAACGTACCGTTGCTGGATCGTTATTGAAAAAACTCGATAAAACGTCCATGAAAGAGATTTGCCTTCCCTTGAACCCGTTCCACTGACCCTTTCCGCTCGTTAGCCTTCCGCTTTCTCGATCCACAAGATCGACAGCCAATTCGTCGATACACCTACGCCAAACACACGTTTCCCACAATTCTTCTCTTCCAAAACATCGACAATACAATCTACAATACTCACTCTATCAGATCGGTCGCGTTATAATTCTTCCTAGCCTCGTCGAAGTCACAGTAACGAGCTCCGTCGATTTTACGAGAAATCCTCGGAGCCTGATCCTCGGCACGCGCGTAAAAACGCAGAAGAAGGCAAATAAGGATAAACGTGAACGTCGTCGCGCTACTCTCCATTCTGTTCCTCAAATTGGAAGTCAATTTTTCTTCTATTCGACAGAATGTTTGAAAAATTCGCCGTAAATTTCTCGGATTTACGCTACCTCGATATTAGATTCGACAACTTTTGCGCCTATTAGGCCGTGAATCGGCTCGCGAAAGGTTCGAGTAACAAATAATGGTAATTCCTTCGAGAATAATATCACTGTGTCGGAACTCCCGGTTGAAATACACGAGTGTTTCGCTTCGCGGATGATCGTGTCACAGTTCCAAGGCAACTGGAACTTTCTTCGAAAGCGTTCTTCGTACACAAGCTCGAGCGAAGAGGCGTAGGTAGGAAGAAACGTCATCGCGGTCTACTCTCACTTCGCGTGACCGTTTTTCGCGCGCTCGCAGAGAGGATGCCCACTTTGGACGCTTCGCTCCAGTCGATAAAACAAGATCCAACGTCTTTCTACGATGATTTATTGATCGATTAACAGGGAATTGATTGTTGCCTTGGCAAGAATTTCAGGGGCATTTTCGATTCACCGTTAACGTTACTGTTGTTCGCTAATGAAACCCAATATTTCAATTATTTCTCGGTGCGTGTGTACAAATTCCGAGAATTCTCGTGAAATTACTCGATTAACACTAGGTTTACGGACATTTCTTACACGCCTATCTCTACTTTGTCAAATTGACGCGTGAATGAAACCGCATATTTTCTTTAACCCTTGCGTCAGTAACCAGAATTGTCGTCTACTTTATCGTCCGATTTTAGTAGCTTTCTGATAAGAAAATGCTAAACTTGAGGCAAACACGGATAGGAAATGATCTGGCCGGATATTTCAATCTTTTACCTCGAAGATCAAATATTTTAAGTGAGAATTATGCAAAAGGGTACCCGGTTATTCACATAAGGGTTAAAAAGCAACTTATTATTTATATAAAGTTTATACGATTTCTGCTGGATATTAGTCAACACTCGTTATTATTATTTGTATTACGGCGCCTCTCCACGTGTTTCTGTATTCAGTTGTCTATCGTACGCGTCCGTTGCGCCTTGCCGGTTTGTCGACGTAGTCGTTTGTCCGCCTTCGAGCAAAGTTCGACGTGGTCCGGCAATTACGTTGTAAGAACTATTGTATTTGCCAAGTAATGACAAAACGCCTATAAAAACCAACAGTTTCTCTAATCATCCCAGTGAAATTCTAAACGCGTCAAAATGGCGCGTCCCAGTGTCAACGCCGACAGTTCCATCGTGCGCCTTTCATAAATAATTACCCAGCGGGTAGAATCCTTTATGTACAACACCGTCGACAGGGTAAAAAACGGTTACAAAGATGGTAAATTAAAAGAGCAATCAATATTATCTACATAAATCTCCGAGCCTCGCTGCTCGTACAATTCCCGTGCCGTTTCTGTCCAACATCCACCGAACGTTAAACTACGATCAATCAGCGAATCCCGCTGAAGCAACGATCCTCAGGTAACAAAACGTCGATTACATCAGTCCTAAGAATTAATTACACGTCTAAAATGATCAGTTCCCTCTGTCCGTTCTCGTCCTCGTCGCGCTTTCTGCAGCCGATCGTTCTGTCCCCTCCGTCGGCGAAGGATTAACGATCCATAAGGAAACCGGGAACACGTCGGGATATTTACAATCTGTACAGCGCCTCTCCTCGTCTCTCTCGCACGTAAATGGTACGGTTTACAGTTAATCCGCGAGCGTTGCCTCGTCGCAGCCTCTTCCTCGTTTCGCCAGCTGATGACAGAGTCGCGGGCTTCCTACGATGTCGCCCAGGAACACGCTCAATAAATAATTCTCCTTCATCGGGTTCGGCGATGATTTGTACTCGCTGTAAAACGACGAATCACAGAGGTTACCGTCTAACGAACTCGATTGTAAAATCGTTTCGAGTGATGCTAGAGAGGAGATGAAGTATAAATTGCGGCGATGGTATGTTGTAAAGTAACTGGATCGTATCTTCTTTTTTTCCCTCTTCTCCTACCGAGGTAAGAAGAATAGCCTTGGATCATCTTATGGTACTTACGGGGACATTAAAGGGGGAATTTATGGATGTGCTGAGTACAGGTGAAGCGTGCACGTTCTTTATTTCGTATGGAAAATTCTGGAATTTATGGGGGAATTATTTTATAGGTCCTTGCTTGCTACAAATTACCGATACTCGGAGATATTTGTGCCGGTGGAATAGTTGTTTGGGGCTCTGTGTGAGTTTCTTTGCAGAGGTTTTGCTTCTGTGTCGGTGGAATTCTTTTGTAGGTTGCTTTATATAGAATAAAGTGTAAAACGGACAAGGTCTAACTGCAATTTAATTGTCTTACTCTTCGTCCTTCGTAAGAATTTCCATTTGAGATAAAATCTGTGATAATTTATAATGTAAAATGAAAAATGAACGATGACTTCTGACTACAATTTAATTGTTTCTATCCCTTATTCTTCACAAAAGTTTCGATTTATTATGAAGCTTTAATAATTTATTATAAAATGTAAAATAAGTCTATTGTCTTTATCTCTCATCTTTCACAGAAGGTTCTATTTACTGTAAAACTTCTAATAACTAATACTGTAAAATGTAAAATGAACGACAAGTTCCAACTACAATTCTATTGTCTTAATCTTCATCTTTCAGAAAAATTTCCATTTGATATAGAACCTCTAATAACTTATAGTATAAAATATAAAATATACAAGATTCAATTGCAATTTAATTGTCTTTACCCTCATCCCCCATAAAAATTGCCATGTATCATAAACTCCTAAGAATTTACAATAAAATGTAAAATGGACGACAAGTTCCTACCACAATTTCATCGTCCTACTCTTGATTCTTCGAAAATTTTTCCATTTAACATAAAACTTTTAAAAACTAGTAACATAAAATGTAAAATGAAGAATAAATTCCAACAATAATTCTATTATCTTACCCTTGACTCTTCCAAAAATTTTAAATTTAATATAAAGTGTAAAATAATCGACAAGTTCCAACTACACTTCTATTTTTCCATTTAACATAAAACTTTTAAAAACTAGTAACATAAAATGTAAAATGAAGAAAAAATTCCAACAATAATTCTATTATCTTACCCTTGACCCTACCAAAAATTTTAAATTTAATATAAAGTGTAAAATAATCGACAAGTTCCAACTACACTTCTATTGTCTTACTCTCCATCCTCCACAAAATCTTCCATTTAATATAAAATCTCTAAAAACTAATCACACGAACTGTAAAATGAACAACAAATTCCAACTACAATTCTATTATCTGACACTTGACCCTTCCAAAAATTGTCCACTCAATACAAAACCTCCAATAATTCATAACATAAAACATAAAACGATCGACAAGTTCCAACTTCAATTTCACCATCTTCACCCCTGATCCTTCTCAAAATCCACTCACTCCTACACAAAACGAACCTCGAAACACCTGCCATTACACTGTCCACCACGAAAACCCTTAGACTTCCATTCTTCAGCCCCACTAGCTCCTGCAAGGGACTCTCCGTCCCTCATGCACGCTCCGTTAAACCTCTCGCAACCTTCTCTCTACCATCTCCAACCTCCGATACATCCTCTCCTCTCCCCCTTAACCTCCACGCCAGTCTTTCCATCTTGTCCCTACAGGTGACAGAAGCGATTAACCGACGCGTTTCGTCGCGACGACACGCGCTGGCCATCTCGGCACGGAGAAATCGCAGATAAGCCCGTTCGAATTCGGAGGCAGATAGCTCGAGACGCTCGTAAAACGACGGAGAAGCGAACGTAGGACGCGATAGGAGGGCGGAGGATGGAGCAGAGAGTTATCAGGATGCATTAGGTCGCTCGTGGAAGCCGCCATTAAGGGCTATCTGCCACTGGCGTAACTTACAACTGAATGTAGTGCGAGCTCGTGGCTAGCTGGCTCGAAGCAAGAACCGGTAGCACGGATTTCTATTAGCTGTTACTAGTTGGAAGAAAGTGCCTGACGATTTGGAATAGACCGGCTATCTTCGGAGAATATATCTGACCGATCATTCTGGACGAATTATCGGGGAATTTGTGGAATTTATGCGGGAATGCTTCTGAAATGGGAGTCTGGTCGGATTGTTTTTTGGTTTTACACTTCGACTTTTACGAGATGGCTGTAGGTTCCTGTAACGCGGAAGTTACGACGCGTCGAGGAGAGTGGAAGGGTTGTTTTGCATGAATCTTGAGTGGGGAAATGGAGATCGAGGAGGAAATGC
Organism: Habropoda laboriosa; assembly: GCF_001263275.1. Taxonomy (NCBI): domain Eukaryota; kingdom Metazoa; phylum Arthropoda; class Insecta; order Hymenoptera; family Apidae; genus Habropoda; species Habropoda laboriosa. The sequence goes on along the minus strand of NW_017100481.1, from coordinate 857,610 downwards.
GGAATTGAATTGTTAATCGAGGCTCTTGGGGGGGAACTGCGTTGAATTGTTTTCTCTGTTCCAATATTTCGTCAATATTGTAGTTGGTTTTATCAGGGTTTATTATCAGTGTGTTTTTTGAAAGGTTCCACTTTGAAAGGTTCCATTTTGAAAGCTTCCATTTTGAAAGTTTCCATTTTGAAAGGTTCCACTTTGAAAGCTTCCATTTTGAAAATTTCCACTTTGAAAGCTTCCATTTTGAAAGTTTCCATTTTGAAAGGTTCCACTTTGAGAGCTTCCATTTTGAAAGTTTCCACTTTGAAAGCTTCTATTTTGAAAGTTTCCACTTTGAAAGTTTCCACTTTGAAAGCTTCCATTTTGAAAGTTTCCATTTTGAAAGATTCCACTTTGAAAGCTTCCATTATGAAAGTTTCCACTTTGAAAGCTTCCATTTTGAAAGTTTCCACTTTGAAAGCTTTCATTTAATAATTCGAAGAATCTAGGCTCTGAAAGCATTAAATTTCTCAAATTCAGAATCAGACTTAAGCTCTGTCCAATTATTTCTCTTGTTCCAACTTTTCGTCCACATTGCAGGTAATTTTTTCAGGATTCATTTTCAGTTTGTCTTCTGAAAGCCTCAATTTAATAATTCGAAGAATCTAGACTGTGAAAGAATCTTTGCTCGAGACACCGTCGAAGTGCTCCTTTCATAAGTAGAAAAGAGTTTAACGAAGCAATTTCTGCAAACGAAAGCAGACGAAATTTGTACACATTTCGTACCTCTAATCCCTTCTCTTCAGCATTTTCCGTAAATGCAAAACACATACATAGCATAGACGAGGAGCGCGTAAAGCGTCTAACCGCAACCATTCGTGCTTCTACTTTGAATCAATTCCAAAGTTTTCAATGCTTGAACGACTACGTGACCTGTAACATAACAGGCGGTCTTCTTTCATAATTCTCACACGATCCAGGAATCTCAACGACGTCCCAGAAATCGCGGCAATTTCTAAAATTTCTCAACGTACAATCCACGTTCTTTAGAAATCCTCCGAATCACGTAGAGTCTAACTCTCGATCGCCCAAAGAAATCGTTACATTCGTAACAAAAAGAAACTCTATCTAAATCACAGAAAATCTACTTTCAATCGCCCAGAGAAGCATCGCGAAAATATCATTTCAAATCCTTCACGATTTCAATTATTACCCGAGTCACGCAAAATCTACTTTCAATCGCCCAGAGAAACAACGCGAAAATATCACCTCAAATCCTTCACGACTCGAATTATTCGAATTATTAATCCCCGCTTTCAAACCACGTCCGATAATTTTTCTATTCCAAAGTTTCACCAGAGTTCGAAAGACACCTCGGTTAACAATTCGAGCGTAAAAACAGCGCAAAAGGACGGTAATCCACGTCACGGTTGACACAATCGACACACGGCAAATTATCCTGGAAAAAAAGGGGGGCAAGAAGAAAAGTAAGTTACAGAAAGGACATGATTCATTAGTTCATGCGTGGTCGAGCAAATGGGCCAGTAGTTTTCCACGATGCATTCACAAAACCCGTTATTAAGCTTCCTACGTGTACACACGGCGTTTCACAAATCCGAGTAAGAGAAACGAAAGTGGAAAACCAGTCCTCGGCGTTCAGTTGCTTGCGGATAGCCCAGGATCGTGAAATTCAGGGTCGTCGTTACGCAAGTTTCTCTAAAGATTCACTAGCAACGGTGTCGAGTACGATCTATCGAAACCGCGTTACAGATCCTCCTGTTTCATCGATGCTGCCTTATAGTCGATCGATCAAGGCTACTCTGGGCGATCGATCGATCGCTGCTTGCAAAAAGATCGGGTGAACTTGGCTGGACGAGACGGTGGAAGGTGAAAATGCGACGATCGACGGTTACGACGAACATGGTAATTCTTTCGAGTAACAAATACGATGTAAATGAACCCAGATCAGAATTGGTAATGGGCGGAAGATGACGTTGTAAGTGGATGCAACGAGTTCAAGTGGATCGAGCCTCCAGGAACAGGGTTTACGTAAAGATGAAACGATGTGGTTGTTGGATAAGCGAGAAGGGAAGCGTTGAAATTGAGTCGTGTGATTTTGTATTCATGTGTTTCCTTATAATTCCGTGTTTCCAACGATGAATAAATTCTGTGGGATACCGTGCGTTAACGCGACTTAGGTCCTTGCGGTAAGAAGGGTGCAGCTTCGTTTTTGACAGTTTCTTGGTTACAGCGCGTAATTGTATGTAAAAAAGAAATTGCACGTTGTTTGGTGTACGTTTGATGCAAATTCGACGACAAACGAGCGATTTATTGGAAATTATTGTAAATTTTCGATCTTCCCCTATTACTGCTTTTTTTCTCTCCTTCTTTTTCGTCGCATCAACTACGAGGATACTGAACGTTGATACGTTGAACAGACTGTTGTTTCGCTATAATTTGTCGGTTAGTTTTGTTTCTTTGACGAAGTCAGGTAAGTCAAGTATTCTGTCGTGGTTCAGATTTTCCTTAAGAGAGGGTTCCAGTTCGCATTTGCTGCGGAAGAAGCTACTTTGGGCAGGCCAGTATTAGATGATCTGTTGTGACCGGTGAGGTTGTGACGTAGCAGGTTCCTTCGTTAGAAGATATCACCAATTATTGTTTAGTGAGATACATCTTTTTACAAGGTTCTCAAACGTGCATTCACTGGGAATGAGGATATTTGAAAAATTCGCCAAAAATAGGAAGAAAAGCTTATCAACTCAGTAAACACTGCTTAGGGTAATTTCGGGAGAGACGGACCAGGCAAGTATTTCCTACATCATCCGCCAGATATGGAAGAAAAAACGATCGCTTTCCGTGAAACAAATGTAAAACAAAAGAATACCGACGCGTTCCACATATGGCGGATAATGTATAAATACTTGCCTGGTCCGTCTCTCCCGCCGGTCCATCTCTCCCGGAATTATCCTATCGTGTGAAAATGTATATCTTTCAATTAGTGTTCTCTCTTTAATGTCAAGTCGAAACAATAATTTTATAAACACTTTTTTCTAATTTACTCGAAGTTGGTAAAAATCTAGCTGCACCCCTTAAGCTGCAAGGTTCTCAATTGTGGAAGGGATGGAGTGTCGAATGTGGGCAGGAGGGAAAAATGTTGTTGAGATAGAGAGCTGATATGTTGAAAAATTGATTTTCTTTCATAAAATATTGTTTGTAGCTACTTGTCTTTTATGTTCCAAGAATTTGGTTTTATTTTTAAGTATTGAAGCTTCTTTCCTTGTTCTTTTAGGCTTCTTTTCATCCATGGCTGATATTCGAATTATTTTGGAATTGAAGGGGTTTTTTAGGCTTCCTTTTGTCTACGGCTGATACTCGAATTATTTTGGATTTGTAGTTTTTGTGAAGGGAAAAATAAAGGGGCAGAGAGGGGATTATTCAGAGAGTAGAATAGTGTGACAAGATACACAAGAAACGCAAGCCTTGGAGGCAAGCTTGAGAAGTAGAGCGGTGCATGTAATTTGTTAGGATAATTGTATGCCTTGCTTCTAACGAGACTATGTTGCAACGGCTACAGAAAATCAACTTTTACACTGCTAACCAGTTTAATAAATAATTCTACCTATTCTGAAACCAGCGATTAACGGAATATGTGTCGCTCAATAATTTTTATACTAATAAAACACACTGTGTCATAATGCACAAGAAGTAAATGTTTTTTCTACTAAATCAAGACATTTATTCTATTGGGCGTGCAAATTAATTCAACGCCTTTTTTCACAAACTTAAATGTTGATTTACGGAAAATCGAGGGCAATTTTAATGTTCAAAATGAACTTCATTATTGAAAATCACTTTTCTCCATTTATTAAGCAACTGACGAATTCTGTCTTTGAAAAAGTATGGCGATTTTGAGTCGATAAAGTGTTCAAGGCTTTTTGAAAAAAAGGCACCCAATTAATTTCTACAACTGATACATCTATTTGATGTAAAATGCACTAAGAAACTTAACTTTAACCATTTGCGAACGTTTGTACAATACATAATTAGGTCATTACTTCAGTTTTTCTTTCAAACTAAATTCTATCAAAATTTCGTTCTCGTCAAATATAAGTACATAAGTTCATGATCACTTCAACTATTTTTGTTGCTTAAAATTTATCGACTGCGTTCATAGTGTGTTGTGAACGCATGGACGAGTCTACCGTCCTCAAAGGGTTAAATTCAGTTTCTCCAAAACTGTACATATTGACTCGGTGTATTTTACCGGTAAACCCGTGAAATATCGCTTGTTAGAAGTTACGGGGACAAAAAGACTGGCAAGATATACCTGAAAATAACACCCCAGTCTAAAGCTCGTTCTCGACTTCGTTTTTGCAGAGTTTCCGTCGCGTACTTGGCGCAGATTCTCTCGTAAACGCAAACGTTACCTCCCAACTCCGACACCAACTTCTTTTCCACTTGACCAACGTCTAGGATTTCTTCGTTGTACACCAAAGGCAGGTCTCGTCTTACTCGGTTGACGTAAGTGTCTGAAAACGAGAGGCGAACGACGATAAATGTCGAAATTGTTTCGCAATTAACGGGGAGAGAATTTGTGGAACAGAATCCTTGAGGATTTCGATACGGTCCATGAACGGTATTCTTGAAAACTCTTCTAGAAATCGTGGATTTTATATGACTATTATTATATTTATTTGTTCGTTTAATAATTGAATCTCTAAGGTTCTCGTGAATATTAAAATCACGAGTGATCACTGTCAGTAGTGTTAATGCACTATACAGATTCCAATTCGAACATTTATTCGCCTAGACAGGTTACTGTCATCACTCCGAGTGACGATCCTCCGAGTTTCAATCATTCAAAACCGCCAAATGACCGTCCCTAAATAATGACCAATCAGCTACGTGACTTCTTCAACGTTCACTTTAACGAAAATTGACGTGTCCGATACTATTCCATCCGCGTCGCGTGTTTGCCTGTCACACTAATTGCTCGTCAAATTTCAGACACCTTAATTCCCCGTTTCAGGAAATTTCCAACGATGGAACAAACTTTTCCATAAATTTCCTGGTCTGAAGGTCTATTTTCAAAATACACAGTTTTATTAAACAAAAAGGAAAAGAGAAAGAAATTTTCAACGATAAAACAAACTTTTGCAAAAATTTCCTGATCACAAGATCCATTTTTAAAATACACAAATTTATTTAAAAAAGAAAGAAAGAAATTTTCAACGATAAAACACTTTTCCATAAATTTCCTTATCTCAAGATCCACTTTCAAAGTACACAATTTTATTAAAAAAGAAAGAAAGTAATTTTCAATGCTAAAACACACTTTTCCACAAATTTCCTTATCTCAAGATCCATTTTCAAAGTACACAGTTTTATTAAAAAAGAAAGAAAGTAATTTTCAATGCTAAAACACACTTTTCCATAAATTTCCTGATCTCAATATCCATTTTCAAAGTACACAATTTTATTAAAAAAGAAAGAAAGTAATTTTCAATGCTAAAACACACTTTTCCATAAATTTCCTGATCTCAAGATCCATTTTCAAAGTACACAATTTTATTAAAAAAGAAAGATAGTAATTTTCAATGCTAAAACGCACTTTTCCATAAATTTCCTTATCTCAAGATCCAAGGAAGAAAGAAAGAAATTTTCAACGATAAAATACACTTTTCCATAAATTTCCTGATCTCAAGATCCACTTCCAAAGTAAAAAATTTTATTAAAAAAGAAAGAAAGTAATTTTCAATGCCAAGACACACTTTTCCATAAATATCCTGATCTCAAGATTCAAGGAAGAAAGAAAGAAAGAAAGTAATTTTGAACGATAAAACACACTTTTCCATAAATTTCCTGAACTCAAGATCCACTTTCAAAGTACACAATTTTATTAAAAAAGAAAGAAAGTAATTTTCAATGCCAAGACACACTTTTCCATAAATTTCCTTATCTCAAGATCCAAGAAAGAGAGAAAGAAAGAAATTCTGAACGATAAAACACACTTTTCCATAAATTTCCTGATCTCAAGATCCACTTTCAAAATACGCAAATTTATTAAAAGAGAAAGAAAGTAATTTTCAATGCTAAAACACACATTTCCAAAAACTTCCTAATCTCAAGATCCACTTTCAAAATACGCAAATTTATTAAAAAAAAAGAGAAGAAAAATAAAATTTAAGTAATACACTATCAAGTCCAAAAGGTAAAGAAATTCCCAATAAATTAATTTTTCCCTTTTCAATGAATGAAACAAATGTCCCGATTATTAAAAATAACTCGCGTTCGATGTGAACGATCGCCACGAGGAAACAACGGCGAGTTACGCGGACGTTATACGAGATTCCGCCAGAGAAGTCGCAACAAGTGGAACACTTTCGCTTTCGCTGCTCGTCGATTCGATTCACGCGCGAAACCACGGGCTAGCCGGATTACCTACGCGGCGAAGTTCATCCTCTTTTTGCTCTCGTGATCGGCGAAGCATCGCAGCGAACAAATGCAACCGATTCGAATGGAAGAACATTGAACTTGTTCGCGTTCGCAATTCCTTTTTCCGCGAACAGGCTTCGAAAATAGCGAGGGAAAATTAGCGGTGAATTCTTTAAAGCTCTGTGTTCAACTGTTAGCGTCTAATTGGCTGAAATAGTTCGCGTTCGTTGAATTTACAATGTTTTGTTTCAGTTCCTTCTAATTATCAATATGCGTAGGGAATCGGTATTAAAAGAGAGAGCAATTAGCGGTGCTCGTTGGATTTTTGTGGAATGGAAATTCTAGGGTAATATAGATAATGAAAGTGATAGCATTTTCTGTGGTTTCGCGTGAATAATTGGAAATAATTCGAATTGTTTTTAATAGGTTATTATAGAATTTAAAGGAGGTAAAAATTTGACGTTCTCTTGAAAAATTTTGGTTATTTACTTTTTGTTATTGTAGGAAGGAAGTTTCTGATATGATATTTACCTGGATTCAACGAATACGCGAGCTTCTTCACAAAATTGGTAATCCTCACAGCTGCAATGATCACTGGAAATCCAAGCAATTGTACCGGAATCTCAAATGCGGGTTCCTCTGGACTCGGTGCCGAGTCCACCATTGCAATCACCAAGAAATAACATCCCAGGAAGAAAATTGCGTGCGACAATCGCATAGTGGAATGCTATCTAAGAAATTAATTAAATTATTCCCATTTAAACAGTTTGTGAATTTTAAAACACACTTTATCCCTTAAAGAAAGAGCAATAAATTTATCTCTCTACCATTCACAAACTTAACCATACTAAACTATGAATCTTTATAGCAATTCTATACTGTTCGACAGACACAGAAATCATTCAAAACCATAATTAACCCTACGAAAGTTAAATTCTCCTTTCAAACAGCTTCAAACCAATTCAACACTCTTTAACAATCATAAGAAACATCAGAAATCACAAACAACCTTGAAATATTTCACCAATTCTCCATTCAAACAGCCTCAAACAACTCCACACTCTTCACCAATCAGAGAAAATATCCAAAACCGCAATCAATCTCAAAACAATCAAATACTGCATTCAAACAACTTCAAACCAATTCAAAACTCTTTAACAACCACAAGAAACACCAAAAATCCCAATCAACCTCGAAACAACTCATCAATTCTCCGTTCAAACAGCTTCAAACCAATCCAACACACTTCAACCACAAGAAACAACAAAAACCCCAATCAACCTAGAAACAGTTCACCAATTCTCCATTCAAACAGCTTCAAACAACTCCAAACTCTTCAGCGACCACAAGAAACACTTGAAACCCTAATCAATCCCAACACAGTAGAAGAACACCCTCAAATCACGAATCCACTCCATCTGAATCCATTGTTCACGCAGTTATCCACAAGTACCATGGAACTATCACCGAAATAGGTCGATCGTGTGCTCGCGAACCTGTTCTTCCGTGACGATCGTATGGAACACCGTTCGGAAACGTGAGGACGGAGTGTGGCTGCTTCTTTGGTAAAAACTCGTGGTCGAGTGTTCGTTTAGGCGACCGTAGGCCTGCTGCCGCTGGTTCGCGCCGACCGTCGAGAGAAAGTGATCGCCCCTTCCTTGGCGTCGTGATCAAATGAACGCCGACCGACCGATTGCGACATTTAGTGCGCCACCAGGACTCGTACGTGACGTCCTTCTGGTCTTCTTCCTGACACCGTCCCGTCGGTGTCCTCTGCAAGGCCGTCGCGACGCTTTCGTGGCCCCGCGATGCTTGAACTCGAACGGTCCGTGCCGCTGTCCGCGTGGAAAGTTCAATTGGAATGTTCGACAACGATGGAAATCGAAAGTTTCGCGGCGGTGGGGTTACGCTGGGCAAGTAAAAGGTTTTCGAGGGAGGTCGAGGGCCTGTCGAGTGGAAACGTGGAACTTCCAAGTGGAGGAAGATCGTTGGAATGCGACTTTGAAATTTTCTTTACGTGGAAAATTTTTGGGGTCACTTTTGGAATTGTGAGTATAATATATCAGGAAAATTCCTGAACACAGATTACATTTTTCTTTTTCATTCTAAACTACCTTAGGGAGGTACCGTATTTTTCCTTTCACTGTAACAACTTAATTTTGTTAACGTGGACAATTTTTGGGGTCACTTTTGGAATTGTGAGTATAATATATCAGGAAAATTCCTGAACTCAGATTACATTTTTCTTTTTCATTCTAAACTAGCTTAGGGAGGTACCGTATTTTCCCTTTCACTGTAACAACTTAATTTTGTTAACGTGGACAATTTTTGGGGTCACTTTTGGAATTGTGAGTATAATATATCAGGAAAATTCCTGAACTCAGATTACATTTTTCTTTTCAATTTTAAACTACCTTATGGAGGGTGTCATATTTTTCCTTTCACTGTAATAAATTGTTAAACTCAAATTTGTTACATACAGCACTAAATGCTTTTTCCAAGGATGAAGGAATTAGGTATTTGGTGCGAGGATGTAGAATTATGTTCAGAGTCAAGGTCGGACTTTTTTGGCTCGGTGAATCCAGCGATTGAGAGCAATGATTAATAGTACTCCCTAGGCGGTGTTTTTCTTTTCGTTTTTTGAAGTGATATCTCGCAACAGTACATGGAAATGGTGCCAGCAGCCACTTAAGTACGATCACGCAGCAGCTACTCCGTAAGAATATAATCGATTTCTTGCGTGACGCGGGGAATGAAACCGATTACATGCGTGAACCTACTGAGATCGTTGCTCAATGAACGCGATTTTCCAACACGCCCTCGTTCACGTCGATCAGAATGTGTGTCGTCGATGTACTTTTACCTCTCTGCATAGGTGAACGATCTTTCCTGATCAATTTCCTACACCGAAATTCCTTTCCTTATAAAGTGATAAGTTTATTCATCGATACCTCTCACTTTCGCTATTTAACATGGAAGTTTTGCTTTTACAATTTCGCCAATTATTCTCCCATTATCGTTCATTATTTAGCCTCCACGCGTTATAATTATCTTATTGTATCATAGTTGCTTCGTCATTTTCAATAAAATTGTTTGCAAAATAATTTTATCAATATTTCTCACTTTTCGTTACTTAAAATTGGAATTTGTACTATTATAGCTCTCAATTATTCCCTCATTATTGCTTATTATTTAGGTTACACATGTTATAATTATCTTATCATAGTTGCTTCGTCATTTTCAATAAAATTGTTTGCAAAATAATTTAATTTATATTTTTCACTTTACGTTATTTAACTTGGAATTTTTGCTGTTGCAATGTCACTAATTAGTTTACCATTATTGATTGTTATTTAGGTTCCACGTGTTACAGCTATCTTATCAGAATTACCCTGTCATTTTCAGAAATTTCTTCTCAAAATAATTTTATCAATATTTCTCACTTTTCGTTACTTAAAATTGGAATTTTTGCTATTATAGCTCTTAATTATTCTCTCATTATTGCTCATTATTTAGGTTCCACGTGTTACAGCTATCTTATCAGAATTATCCTGTCATTTTCAAAAATTCCTTTTCAAAATAATTTCATTCATATTTTTCACTTTTCGTTACTTAAAGTTGGAATTTGTGCTATCGTGGTTCTCAATTATTCTCTCATTATTGCTCATTACTCATATTCCACGCGTTATCGTCATCTTATCACAATTACCCCGTCATTTTCCACAAATTTCCTTTCGAAGTAATTTCAATTTCATTCCCGTAAAATCCAATAATTAACTACCCAACGAAGTTTCGCCATATCAGCTATATTCCAGTGTCTCGTTTCGCGTCGTGCTCTTTTTGCGCGATCGTCGATCGTTTGCGTGGCGTCTAGTAGCGTCGCGACGCGCCGCTTCGAACGAAACAGCGGGGTTTCCCCGTTTTTCCGTGCAGGATCACGACGGAATTGCGTTCCGCAGAGTTGGCGCGATAAACGAAACGCTCGCGATCATTTTTCCGAGGATATCGCGGATCCTAACTGCTCGGCGCAGACTCTTGGCACGATCTCGCCTCGCGATCGTTACGCGGCACGCTCGCTTGGCATCGCGCTTAAGCCGATAAAGGCGCCGGAGATGATTGCAATAACTTTTCGACGCGGCCGACGCCGCTGTAAATTGTCCCGATTGTTTTCGCTCGAAATCGTTGTGTATCCTTGTTTCCTTTTTTTAAGAAACGGAAGACGCTCTTAGGAGGATGGTGATACGGGGAAGGGGGAAACAATTTCGTGATGTGAAGTTGGCAAGGTTTTTCGGGAGAATTTAGAAATGGAAAATTAACTGGTAACGTTATTTTTATTTACTCTTTTGCGAAATAAATGTGGGGTTAACTGTGGGCTGTTGCAATTTAGCCGACTATGTAAGACAGAAATGAGCCGTTCAGTGCACAAATCGATTAACTCCACTTTCAAAGCACTTGGTATAGTCATAACTTTTTATATTTATAATAATTTCTCGACTTCTCATTTTATGGAGTTAATCGATCACTGAACGGCTCAAATAATAGGAAAATAGAAAGAGAGATAAAGGTATGACGGTATGAAAAAATTTTTATATTAGTGATTTAAATGGTTTCAAATGGTGAATAGGATGGAAAAAATGTTTCTGTAAGGTCCATTTTTTTTTCTGTGTTTTTCTACGTTACTTATGTTCCTTTACATTTTTTTTTTTTAATGATATGACGTTAAAAAGACTTTAGACTCAAAAATTTTGTATTAAACGTGAAACTTCCTTTCATTTTTTCCCAATTCTTCCATAATTAGATACGAGTCAAATTCTTACTATCCTTCTACGACCAGAAATTTCATCAAATTCTCAATTAAAATCTGCACAAAATTCATACCTCTATTCGTCAAACAAAATTCGACAAAATTCCCTCCTTTAACTCCGTCAAATAAAATTCTTCATTAGCGAAGCGCAAAGAAACACACCAGCGAAACTTGAAATTTAATTATCCCTTATTCACGTCGGAGACATGCCTCGAATTGACTAAAAAATTAATTAAATCCGAACTCTAAATTCCTCAAAAAGAAAAGGAAAAAAAGAAAATCCCAGCCATCGAACTGATAACACGCGAAATATTTCTCTCGATATTCCAGCGGGCGATTCTGAAACGAAGGAAAATTAAAAGGACAAATTTGCGTGGCAGAATTTGGACCGGGTTTTTCGGTGTAGCGCGAGGAATAATTACAAGGAGCGGGCAACGGTGAAAGTGTGACGGGGATTTTATCCGTAAACAAATAAAAGAAAAATAATACGTGTCGGAATCCGTTACTCCTAATAACAGTTCTTTTGTTTGTGAAAATAATGTAAGTGTAGTGTGTGTCTGTCTATGTGCATGTGTGTGCCTGGCCGAGTTGTTAACAGAGGAGCAGCGTTGTTTGGCGGTTGCTAATGATTAGATTGGATCAGCACGTCGTCGCGTAAAGACGTTGATCGGCCGTTTGGTTTTTCCGCGCGCCCCTTTTAATTGAAAAATCGCCCATCCCTTACAATAAGTAGTTTACTTGTTGATTTCCAAAACTGTATATGTACAGTAGACGGGACCGAATGCGGACGCTTAAGTGGGGAGGTGACTTCTGCGAATTCAACTAAAGAAAAGAGAGATGTGTCTGAGTGGGATACCGATATATCGTGTCAGTTGTTCACATTTAGGAGTCGATATCGAATTAAAGTAATGCACACAAAATTTGCGTGGCAGAATTTGGACCGGGTTTTTCGGTGTAGCGCGAGGAATAATTACAAGGAGCGGGCAACGGTGAAAGTGTGACGGGGATTTTATCCGTAAACAAATAAAAGAAAAATAATACGTGTCGGAATCCGTTACTCCTAATAACAGTTCTTTTGTTTGTGAAAATAATGTAAGTGTAGTATGTGTCTGTCTATGTGCATGTGTGTGCCTGGCCGAGTTGTTAACAGAGGAGCAGTGTTGTTTGGAGGTTGCTAATGATTAGATTGGATCAGCACGTCGTCGCGTAAAGACGTTGATCGGCCGTTTGGTTTTTCCGCGCGCCCCTTTTAATTGAAAAATCGCTCATCCCTTACAGTAAGTAGTTTACTTGTTGATTTCCAAAACTGTATATGTACAGTAGACGGGACCGAATGCGGACGCTTAAGTGGGGAGGTGACTTCTGCGAATTCAACTAAAGAAAAGAGAGATGTGTCTGAGTGGGATACCGATATATCGTGTCAGTTGTTCACATTTAGGAGTCGATATCGAATTAAAGTAATGCACACATAAACGTCCGCTGTCGGCACCGAATGCGGACGCTTAAGTGGGGAGGTGACTTCTGCGAATTTAACTAAAGAAAGGAGAGTTATGCGTGCACTGCTGTACTTTGTTTCACTCGGCACGCTCGAATTCCACTCCGAAGTCCCATTTCCAAGAATTGGTGGGGATAGCGACGGACGCTTAAGTGTGCAAAAATGCGGACGCTTATGCGTGCACTGCTGTACTTTGTTTCACTCGGCACGCTCGAACTCCAGTCCGAAGTCCCATTTCCAAGAATTGGCGGGGATTGCGACGGACGCTTAAGTGTGCAAGAATGCGGACGCTTATGCGTGCACTACTGTACTTCTAAAGCTAAAGACTGACAGTGAGGAGTTTCACGAGTCACGTTAATAATAACACGTTAGATTCGGAGGTTAAGAACGTACTGCCTTCGTTTCCAACGGATCTTCTTTTATACAATTGCCCTTCCCCTTATTACAATATCGATTAATTCCAGTGCGTGTACTCTGTCCTGAATTCCTGTAATATCGATTAGTTTTCAGATGGGTGAGGTTTTGCATTCCGATGTCTGTGGTCCGTCTTGGTTGCTGTGTGTCGTGGGTATTACAAAAGCCCCATTACCGCGGGCCGCCTTTGACCACGTTTTACACGCTCGCTAAATACCAGTCCGCGCGTTGCAGAACCGGCTGTCACAAGACGAATCCTCGAGAACGTCCGGTAATTGCCGGCGAATTAGCAAAAGTTACTCTCGAGGCATCGTGAAACACGCGGCTTCGAAAGTTGAATCGAGTCGAAAAGGTAAAGGGTTACACTTCGTCGAAGGATTGGTGAATTTGAAAAAGAACACAGGATACATTGGACAATTTCAACGTGTTTATTCGAAGTTGGTTTCTTTACATCGTGGCAAATCGTACAACAAATGTACAATTCACAATCGTACGTTTTGTATAATATACTAACGAACGAAACGCCGGTGTGTTTTAATCAGCGAGGAAATAAATAATCGACAGAAGTGTGTTCGTGTTTTTGCTCGCGAACGTACGAGATCTCTGGGATAGATCGAATACTATCGAAGTCTCTTTTAAAGCGTAGTCTCTTACATCGAACGACGCTAATCCGCTTGTTCGTTGGATTCGCGCGCGACAATTGATAAAAATGATTTCTTAAGTATAGATCACTTAGCGCCTACGTAAGTCTCGACGGTCTTCGAACGATCTAAGAACGTTATCTTGGATATTTCAAACAAAATATCTCAAAAGCTGTTCTTCTCTGTCGTTCGTTTTTTTTTTTTCATTTACAATTAATCGAATCAGCCGTTGCTTAATAGTCGCAAGTAAGTACGTTTCCTCGTGCACTTCCGCCTCGAGAAAAGTGTGTGTTTTTTCTTCTTTTTTTTCACGAAGAAAAGAGATTTGCAGAATTTGTGAATTCTCGGAGGATCGCGCGAATCGTTATCGATGCAACGAGGTTGGAGGAAAGGTCGTCTGCGGTATCACAGGCATCGTCGTCGGTCGTCGACGTGGATCGTTTCGGTCGCGTCAGCGTAATCGAATCTTCTTCATCATGTTGAGAACGCTGGATCCGGGCAACGGACAGGTGGGGAAGAAATTATGGCACCCCTGACCTTCCATGCCGGATATCAGTTGACCCATATGCGCCGCGAAGTGGTACCTCGAGGGCACTTCCGCCATCGTGCTCAGGCTCGTGTCCCTGAAAAGTTTCCATGAAATATTCAACGGTTAGTCTCGCTTCTTTTGCTAAAACGACGCAAATATCGCAATGTTCGCTGCTCCAGCTATGTCAGCGAATTAATGAAATATTTATCAAAGCTCCGTGGCTCGTTTCCATTCGCGGAATCGAGAAGTTCGCGTTCGCCAGTCGTGTGACGTTCCTTGATCAATTTAACAAACTTAGATTATTGATCAGAACAATGTTTAAGTTTTAATTGAAACCGGATGAAGTTTAATGCGATTCTGTTGTAAGGACGGTGGAAACAGCTATTCTTGGATGGTTAAGAAGCTTTTATTTAAAAAAAAAAGGAGCTGTGTAATGCAATTTTTTAACTATTCGAGGATTTTTTGAAAGAAAAATTTGTCATAATCACAGTATAGATCATTATGGTAATAAAACTGCACACCGTTGTAGTGTTGAAATAAAATATTAGCGATCGAATTCGAGAATGTTTCCACTTGGGAAATCTAATTTTCAAAGAAAAACAGTTGAATAATTAATAAGTTGCATTACGTAAAGTATGAAAATTTAATGAATTGATTCCTGTCAGTCTACTATTACGCATCGTTAAAGCATATTTTCACGCTTAAGAGAGTATACAAGGTGTCTTAGTTTTTTCTGATTGAACTTTGTCTTGTTTTATGAGCTCGAAAAATAAAAAAATTTTTACATAAACATATAGAGGTCGTTTGAAGCTACGTTAAAAATGTACAAGAAAATTAGGAAAATGTGAAGAATGGGAAAGAATTTCCGGTTATTATGACGCAAAACAGGAATGGATCGGCGATATTTGCATCTACTCTCTTTATGTAAGCTGTGCTTACTATGTAAGGTCATCGAAGGTGTTTAATATTATTTTTACCATCGCCATTTGTGTCTTCTGTCACAGCACCACAAATTCTTTACCATTCTCTTCATATTTTTGTTAAAACTAGCTCGCGGATATTTATGCAAATTCATAGTTTTATGAGAATAATTAAAGAAATAGAAGCTAGATGGGCATACGTTTTATTCTCTTATTATGCGCATTCTGTGTATTTTTGTGCGTAAAAATGCGTAAAAATCCGCAGTCTAGTTTTAACGTTCTACGTTTACAAAACATTTTTCTTACTCGTACCAACAGAAAATACTGACAAAATTCAGTAGCAAAAAACTGAAACACCCTGTATCGTATTCGTTACTTAAATAGTGCACAATTTACGACGCTCGACAGCAAGCCCCAGCATTTTCTATTTGCATCTACTCTGTTTATGCAAGCTGTGCTTACTATGTAAGGTGACTGAAGGTGTTTAATATTATTTTTACCATCGCCATTTTTGTCTTCTGTCACAGCAACCACAAACTCTTTACCATTCTCTCTATATTTTTGTTACAACTAGCTTGCGGGTTTTTATGAACATAATTCAAAAAGTATTACAACGAGTACTATATTTTTGCTCACTATGCGCATTCCGTGTATTCTTGTGCCTTCAAATTTTCCACAAATGCATAATAATCCAGTCTAGTTGTAACTTTTTCACAAAGCTTCAAATTACCTATATTTATAGAACATTCTTTTTCTCACTCAAACTCATAGAAAATACTGACAAAATTTAATAGCAAAAATCTAGAACACCGTGTATAACATTCGTTACTTAACCCTCATCCGTCCCTCGTGTCAATTTGACACATTTTTCCGGTAAAAAATTGTAGGGTAATTTCGAGAGACCAGGCAAGTATTGGGTTGTCCGGACAGTTCGTGCCGATTGCTCCCAATTAGAGGAATTAAGGTTAGCAATTGAGCAAAAACGTCCAGAAATGGCGAATCGGAAGGGCGTCGTGTTTCACCAGGACAATGCGCGGCCTCATGTTGTCCTTAACAACGCGACAAATGTTGTT
Organism: Habropoda laboriosa; assembly: GCF_001263275.1. Taxonomy (NCBI): domain Eukaryota; kingdom Metazoa; phylum Arthropoda; class Insecta; order Hymenoptera; family Apidae; genus Habropoda; species Habropoda laboriosa. The sequence continues at coordinate 841,326 of NW_017100481.1, read as the reverse complement.
GGAGCTTGGTTGGGATGTTGTACCCCATCCACCATATTCACCAGACCTCGCGCCCTCAGATTTCCACCTATTCCGGTCTTTGCAAGATTCCCTTAATGGAAAAAATTTCAACTCTTTGGTCGAAATAAAAAATCACATAGAAAAGTTTTTCGCTGAAAAACCTGAGAAATTCTGGAAGGACGGAATTTTCAAGTTGCCTGAAAGATGGAGAAAGGTTGTGGAACGGAATGGCACTTATGTAATTTAATAAATATATACCAAAACTTAAATGCGTTGCGTTTCAATCTTCCTTTCAATCTTTCCGGACAACCCAATATTTCCTACTGTTAGGACAGCAAGGGGACAATTTTATGATACGTGATTTCTAGTTCAGCAAACCGTTATTTTTAATTTAGCAGACCGGTCTGCAGCCAACTTGCGGCACCTAGAATTTCTCAAACATTAAAGAATAGACGTGATTTCTAGTTCAGCAAACCGTTATTTTTAATTTAGCAGACCGGTCTGCAGCCAACTTGCAGCACCTAGAATTTCTCAAATATTAAAGAATAAGCTATTGCTCAGTCGGTAAGGCAAGGTATCACAAAGTCACCCCCAAAGGGTCTTCGAAACCGATGCAATTACCGAGGCCTCTCGGTACCTGACCTTCCGAACGAGTCGGAGAGTCAGAATTGACCTGGCAAATTCCCGTCCACCAAGGACCAGCTTCGTCACCCCGGCTCCAAGGACGTGACGCGCTCCGGGCGCAATGGAAGGGGGTGATACGGGGTTGGTCACTTAGCAATTTTAAGGACATCCCTTCGCGTCCCTTCTTCAAATTTTAGAAGATTCGGAGAAGGGACGACTCGATAAGAAGGCCGACTTAGCTTAAGACGAGAGAGTGTTAGTACACAGACCAGCAGTTACCTCAGGAATCGTAAAGATTCAGTCAGACTCTCAGCGCAATACGTTCAATCTTCAGACGGCACCAAGTGCAATATTCGAAGTACGCGGAAATCAGTACCCGAGTACTTAACACCTACATTATCCGCCAGATATGGAAGAAAAAACACTGAGAGCCACGCTCGAATGAATACTGACGCGTTTCACATGCCTGGTCTGTCTCTCCCGCCGGTCCATCTCTCCCGGAATTACCCTATTATTCGGCTATTTGTAGAGACAATTTTTTGCCTATTTTCCATGTTTAACAAAAGAATTTACAAAATTGATTATTTATCTTTTCGTTCAATTGATTGTTTACCATTGCGTCAAATTAACATCCAGGGAGCTATTAAGACATTGGCGACGGGGCTCTTAGAGCAGCGCTTAACATGTGCACGGGGTGATTTCGCGTCTTTTCTTTCAATCGTCACTTTTCAACTAATTATTATTTTTCAAAGAAATTTTCAAGAATGTGGTAAATCACTTTTTCGTAAAACGTACACAATTATTAGAATTCGTGAAACATCTGTCGCGGCATTTCTGAAAAGAAATTCAATCATTTACAGCGTTTTATAAATTTACTTTCAGACAGATATGTGAAAATCTCAATGACGTATTTCGCGTCATTCGGAATATGTGCGTCAACCGACGCAAATGTGTTAAGACCGGAAATTGAGGGACAGACGAGGGTTAAACGTTGCACAATTTACGATGCTCGACCCGAAAACCCGAAAGCTTATAAACCGCGATCGGAGCAGGTGTCGCAGATTTTCACGCCCGTTTCGCAACTCCGCGATCGCGGAAACCCGTTTCGAAAGGGGCGAGGGAAGAAAAGTACGGGCGTCGACGCGAATGGCGTGGCACGCACGAAATCGACTCCACTTTCGCAACGTTTGACCGTGATAAACTGGTCGAGAGCGCGCGCGGGGCACGTAAGAACAGGCACAAGGCGAGTCGCCTTTTACTTTCGATATCGACGGCTTGCGGTAAACAGACTCGCCAGAGTCCGGTTACGCCGAACGAAATCGACTGAAAATTACACGGAGCACACCGGCCTTTCTCTGCTCCGTGCACAGACTCCGAGGAAACACGGGGAAAATACCGACTTCCTTCCGGTCGATGCTCGCCACAAACGTTCACGATAATGGACAATCCACTGCGTCCTTCGGTTTATTGCGTTTCACCGTTGGTCTCAGTTATGATAATTGTGACAACTTGCTTCCTTGGAGAGAAGCTTTCAATTTATCGTGGCTACTTCTGGAAACGTTTGCTCCCGGTTTGTTTGTACGTTTGAAGTGTGTTTGAACGAACGTTTGTTGCTAGGTTTACTTTATAGTATAATTATATTAATAATTTATTGTACTATAAGATTCTTATATTCACTATATTTATTCAGATACATTCAACATGGATTCATTAATAACAATAAATTCTATAATATAAGAAATGGTAAGTTAATTAATTTTTTTACATTAATAATACATTGAACACCATTAAATCTATTTATTGTAAACATATCTATATTCATTTATTTAAATAGTTTAAATAAAAACAATGATTTGTGGAATCAGCAATGTAATATTATCTACTTTAAATTATTGTTAAAATAATAACTACAAGCTTCATTTTAATAAGACTAATTTTTACTAATTTCAACAAAATCATTATTATTGAATGAATAATTATAGAATAATATTTTGTACTGTTTTATATTTATAGAATTGAGTCTTTGTGTTTATCTTTATTATTTTTGTTGAATTCAATCTTTATATTTATCTCTATTATATTTATAAAATTAACTCTTTGTACTTGTCTCTATTATTTTTGTAGAATTAACGCATTATATTTATCTTTATCATTTTTGCAGAATTAACTCTTGCAGCAGTTCCAGGGAAGTAGTAGAAAATGAATTTGTTCGTACGAGGACTAATTTTTGAGAAAAGTAAATTTTTCGAGGAACGTCTTCTAATTATAATATGCTACCGATCTAACGTTGCCTCCAAAGAAACGTGTGTCTGCAATTTACTCTCAGAATTACAACCAAGTCAATTCTAAGTTAAAGTTATTTTTTTAAAAAACAAAATCTCCTAAAAAAATTTGGTTCCCCTTTTGCATTTCATTTTCTCTCGTAGACAGTAATACAACATGCCACCCTATATTCTTTCTATCCTATTTAATGACGCATGATAAAGTCATTATTATCATTATTACCGAATACAAATTGCAACATTCGCTCTACAACATCGTAGCCAACATTTCTCTTGGTCTACTAAACCTTGTCACTAGTCTGTAAAAATAAACACTTTGTTGCAAACGAACGCACGGAGCTATAATAAAATTCTTATTCGATCGATCTATCTATCAGTCGTTCGTTGGTTGATCTAAAAATTAGCGAAATAGATTGTCAGCCGATAAACGAAAGGAAAAATGAAGGGTGAAATACCGCAGGAAGAAGTAACGATCGATAATATCCGCGACCGCAACCGGCTTCGAAGAAAGAAAAACCGTCGGCCATGTTTCGCCGGCGGAAATAGAGGAGCGAGTTCGATCCTCCAGGAAGAAGGACGCGTCGTAAGAAGCAGTTTCGTCACGCATGGCTCCCGAAGAAGACGTCTCGCGGCCGCAAAAGGGAAATCCCCCTGTTTGCCCGTTTACGATCGCGGCTGCCTCGAGGCGAGCGTAACGAGCAAACGCAAAACGGCTTCTTAGCTTTTCCATCTTGATCGGTTTAACCCGGGGCGATCCAATAAAAATCGGCCTGGGTTCGAAGCAGGAGCGGCGTTTACGCGCGTATAAAAGTAAATATAAAGCTCGAATCCTTCCGGGACATTAACCGCGACGATCCGCCACGACATCATTGCTCGTTGTTCGCCTTCTTTAGCGTTATTTTTTTTCCTCCCCCTTTCCTCCGGCTTGCTGTCGTTCGTGTGTGTTTTAATTTGATGCCTCGTTGGAAAGAAAGTGGAACATTTGGGGGTAATGTTGGAGGGGATCTTTCAGTTTGATGGACTAAGGTTTAATTTGTGAAAATTTAGGAGAATGGAAGATAAGAATTTGGTCAAATTGAAATTGGAAGTGATTGGTTGAAAAGAAAGATTGGGGGGAATTTTGAAGAAAATATTTCTTTTCCCTTTCTTCCCTTTCCTGACGTTTGTGTGAATTTCGATTTGATGCCTCGTTGGAAAGAAAGTGGAACATTGGGGGGCAATATTGGAGGAGAGTTCTTCATTTTGGTGGATTAAGAATGTAATTTGTAAAAATAAAAGATAAAAATTTAGTAGAATTGAAATTAGAAATAATTGATTGAAAAGGAAAATTGAGGGAAATTTTGAAGGAACAATAGTTTTTTTCCCATTTCCTCCAGTTTGCTGTCGTTCGTGTGTGTTTTAATTTGGTGCCTCGTTGGAAAGAAAGTGGAACATTTGGGGGTAATGTTGGAGGGTATCTTTCAGTTTGATGGATTAAGGTTTAATTTGTGAAAATTTAGGAGAATGGAAGATAAGAATTTAGTCAAATTGAAATTGAAAGTGATTGGTTGATTTTGTAGTTTTTAAATTTTGACGATGAACCTTGAAAAAATTGAGGGGAATTTTGAAGAAACAACATTTCCCCCCCTTGTTCTCTCTTTTCTGTCATTCGTGTGGATTTTAATTTGACACCTCGTTAAAAAGTTTTGGAAGAACATTTCAGGGTAATGTTGGAGGAGATCCCTCATTTTGACCTATTAACAATTTAATTCGTAAAAATTTAGGAAAATGAAAAATCAAAATTGTAAATAATTTGTCGACTTTATAATTTTCAAATTTTGACGACAAACTTTGAAAAAATTGATAGAAATTAAAACAAAAAATAAAGAACATCTCTTTAAATATAATCGATGGAAGATTACGCGTTAATTACCCCTTTAATACGTCGAGTAAAGTCACTACGCCAAATCTACCCGTGTTTCATTAACTTTTCCGCAGAGACGGCTGTTCCAAGGGTTACGATTGATCCGTTAATTAATTAGCAGGAAGCAGAAGGAGCGTTTCCGCCATCGGAATTCCGAACTTAATTGCTGTCAATTAAACGGCGCGCAGCTTCAAACGAAATTCGACTTTTCAAGCGGAAAAGTAGAAGATCCGCGCGTGTAATTTCCCAAGAATGAACCTAAGCGTGGCAGTCAAGTGACAGCCGCGAACGAATCACCTGTGTATTCACTCTATTCTATATCTCGACAAAAGAAAGTATATTCACCCATCCCTCCGTTTACGCGGATTGAGCGCTCCGCGTTGATTTTTTTTACGCGGATAAAAGTCGCGTAAATAGAGTCTGCTTGCATGAAAAAAGAAACATTGTAAGAAACACAGGTATAAGTAATGTAAGGGCTTTTGGTCTGAATAATATTTGTCAGGATTATTTAAACTAATTTTGAAAACTATATTTATTCGTCCGTCCGTCGTTGACGTCTCGTTCTTTTCTGCTCCGTCCTTATCAATTACACGCTTTCTAATTCGTTCTAATACAATCTCTCGCATTCTTATTTAACGCGTCCTTATATACGAGTCTTGATGCCCCTCTCTTGCCTCCGGGAAACCCTGGCACAAGTTGGGGGTTTGTACCCAGCAAAGTCGGCGTCGCGCGAGCACGTGGCTGGGTCTTACCTGACCCAGCCCTTAGCGCGTGGGGGTGTCAAGGCGTTGGGACTCGGTTTCTCCGCAGATCTCTCGGTCTGCGGGTCATAAACCAGCGCGAGTCCCGACATTCACTCGACCATGCTCTTACAGTTATGAAAACATTTAAACCGCATAGGTTAATAAAAAGAAATAAGGATATTTCGAAAAACCAAAATAAGTGTTATTCGGTGTCAGAATCTGTACTGTAATTCAAAGCAATCGACCTTCTCTTCTTCATAAGCTCAAAGTCACAGTCTCCATCGTTTCAAATATTTCCAAGTCTTACTTCATTTGCGTTATTATTATTTATATTTTTAGATGAATTTGTCAATGACTTATCTTTTGCTAGAATTTCCGTCTCTCTAATATGTGATAAATTCAACGAAAGTTGTTCCGTGGCATACCCACGGGACCTCGGCCTTCCCTTTGTAATGATTTTGACCGTCTTGAATAGCACGGGTGGCTAGCAATTTGTACAAGGGACAACCTCCGAAGTGCAAATTGCAAGCACGTTTATGACACGCAAGCCAGTAAAGTCGTTTTTGAGAGTCGATTTATTTTTATCCGGCAATTGTATTTCTTCGAGTATCTTCGTCCTCGACGACTAACTGCATGTGCCATAAACGTGAATTTCCAAAGGGGCATCGAGACCGGGCCCAGTGACCGTCGACCAGGTCCGGCCGCAGGATCCAAGCCTGGCGGAAATTCCACCACGTTGCTAAATTTCCCACATAGCGTTTTCCACCTCCACTGACACCACCTCTCCTGCCCGGAATAGGTGGGTGTCGGTGGATCTATCACCTGATTGGCAAAAAACACTTACCAATCAGGTGACAAGACCGGCTCACCGGAAATTCGTGAGGCAGTCAGTTCACCACCAGACATCAAAGAGAAACGTCGTAATCTCTAGTTCAACGCACATCATCCACACCACTAATCCATCATTCAACTGCTTCATTAAATAGTATACTACGAATTATTTCCTTCACCGATTAAACTTCATTACCACACCCCCTAATATCCTTATAACCTTAAACGGTCGTAAGGACATACGCGAGCAACAGACAGACGCGTATTCTCGTCAGAAACAAAAGTTTATAGAAAATAACCTTAAACGGTCGTAAGGACATACGCGAGTATAGACAGACGCGTATTCTCGTCAGAAACAAAAGTTTATAGGAAACTGAACCTATCTGACCGCGTGTAAAAAGTACCGCGCCGACAATAGACGAAAACCATGCGGAACGTTCTCGATGATTCTTACTAAACAGAAAGAATTCGAGGACGTACAAAAAGATCGCGGTGTTTCAATACGCTCGGGGCACCGTAGAAAGTCGGAAGATTGAATAACCCGTGAAAAGGAAAGTGGCGGATTGTTATGACAAGATAGTAGGCACAGGAACACACATGGTCGTTCCCTTTTCGAAGCAACTTACGTAAGAGCAGAGGAACTTTCACGTTATATGTACACTTCGAGCTGCTGCACGGCGAAGAATTCATGGTTGTTTCGTAGCCGGAAGTGGTAGCGTCATACAGGTAAATTCGAAATTTCCGTCGACCTTTCCCTGTCTCGTTTCATTGTAACTTTATTGCACATTCCTTGTCGTCGTTTGTTAAAATTGAAAGAGAAATGCTTCGCAGAATTTTAGTCTACCTCTCTCTCTCTCTCTCTCCTCTCATTGTCTTTCTCTTGTTGCCGCTTTCTTTCTTTTGGTACTCTCTCTCTCTTTTTCTCTCGAATAGAAACTCTTTGTTCTTTTTTTACTGTTTCTTTTTGTGTCTTTCACTCCCTTCTGTTTGTCGTTTGCTTTCTTTTTTTCACTCTATTATTCTCTCTCGCTGTGTCTCTTTCACTCTCATTTTGTCACTCTTTCTCTTTTTCTCTCGAATAGAAACTCTTCCTCTCTTTTTCTGTATCTGTC